>NW_015162519.1:135187-184673 GCF_001447785.1 Gekko japonicus | reverse complement strand
TGAGGGAAAGTGTTAACTATTTAATCCTGCCAATTCCATACACTGAGCTCTCAAAGGCATCTCACTTGGTTTCATCCCTCAAAGGGGGTGCTTTGGCAAGACTTGGACTACTGCGTCTCATCATTATCTTGAGTTTTGTGTGAAGTAATTGGGAGGGGGGAGGAAAGGGGGACAGTTCGACAGATTCTAAAGGATTCAATTTTCTGTGCACCTCTTTGAAGTCTGCCTAAGAGGCTGCATCTTTGTGGTGCAGGACAAAAATGCGCTCCCATGGCAGAAACAAACATCTGCATATTCGTTTCTGAAAGCCCTCAGAAGACTGCCTGTGTGATTATGCTTTTCTGTGTAGCCAGACTCCTTCGTTCTTTGCCAGTGCTGCACTGTGAGGCTGAACACAATGCTAATTGAGTTTGCTGGGGCTCCTCCACATGCCAAGAGAGTAACCCATGTGATAGAGTGCCACTGAAACACAAAAGCTGCTTCTTGATGAAGGAACTCTGAGCCATTACAAGCTTGCAGGCGCCATCTGCCAGGATATAGCCGCCAGTAAGCTGCGGTGCTGCGGTGGCTCAAGTGGTTAAGACGCTGAACTGCAGGCTGTGGAAGGTCAGTAGTTCAGCAGTTCGAGACCCGGGTGCCGCATGACGGAGCGAGCTCCCATCTCTGGTTGCAGCTCCTGCCAACCTAGCAGTTCGAAAGCAAGAAATTGCAAGTAGATAAAGAGGTACCACTTCGGTGGGAAGGTAACAGCGTTCCGTGTGCCTTGGTGTTTAGTCATGCCGGCCACATGACCACGGAAACGTCTTCGGACAGCGCTGGCTCTTCGGCTTTGAAACGGAGATGAGCACTGCAACCCTAGAATCGGATTCGACTGGCTTTCGAGCAAGGGAACCTTTACCTTTACCTTTTTAAGGGCCAGTGCTTTTGCATTCACAACTGGAGGGACAATCAGGTGTTCCAGTGAGGCATATGGTTAAAGATTGCACTGAAAAGTGACATCTCATGTTCAAGACATTTGTCTTCAGAAGAGGATGTGTGAATTCGGCAAAGGCAGGATTCTCCAAATAGTCTGTTTCCATGTCCTCTTTATTTATATAAAGATGTCTACTCTGCTTTTTTTTTTTTTATGAAATTCCTCCCTCCCAAATAACAGGTAGAAAATATAATGAAAAGACAACATGTCAGTCACGATGTCAGGATTACAGCCCAGTGATTGGAAGCCAAATGGCAGAGCAAGCATGTAACTGCCAATACCAGTGCGTATCATAATTAAAACAATTTGCCCACCTCTGATGTTTCCCAATGAGTGTTAATGAGCTGGCATTGAACGTAATTGTTTAGATGCCCCCATACTGTAAACTTGTATTGTATGTAGTTTCTAGCTGTTCTTCTCTGTCAGTCCCAGTGGATATTATTTCTAGCACACAAATTGAGTCTCTCCCTTAAGAAAAAAACAAACCCTGGCTGCGGTCACACAGAGCAGTAGGCACGCTAGAGGGACAGAAGATAGGTGGATTTTCCGGGCACAATCTCACCGCCACATCTGGGAAGCGTAGAGCTCCCGTGGCTCACCCGTGGCTTCCCGCCGAAGATGCGGGGTAAAAAACTAGTACCTCAGAGGTACTAGTTTCCTGAAACCGTGGGGCAAGGGCAGGCGTCTGATCGGGTTTCCGGTGGTAGTTCCGGCGCCCGCCCATGTCCCCTCGCAAAAAGGGTTTTTTTTTCAAAGTCTCCATGGATGTGCACAAGCACCCAAGGGAGCATGCGCACATTTGAGTTTAAAAAAAAACAACAACCCCGTTTGCCCCCGCGTCCCGCTTCTTTGCAGGACTGTGGAGTGATCGGCACCTCCCCCCTACCACGGGACCTCCACGGGACCTCCACGGTAGGTCTGCTCGCGCAACCGCGTGGTTTTTAGCCCCGGGGCAAACAGCCACGCCTCCCCCCCGCGATATCTGGCCCATGTGACCGGGGCCCCTGAGTGTTTCCATCCCATTTTTAAAATTTTCTTTAGTAATCAGCCCAGTTTAATCCAGAACTGCTTTTTGCTAAATTCTTGTTGGTTACATCTTAGGTGATCTTTATTTCTAAGACTGGTGAAAATGGTTTTTGATTAATCTGTATGAACTGATTAGCTAACTTTTAACCAGCAGTTATGCCCTTTGACTTGCTCCAACACAAACTACTTTTTGCAGATCACAAGAGGAAACTTGGGCTGATGCCCTGCAGTTCATATTATGTGGCTGGGTACATTTCTCTTCCATCAGCAAATCTGAATTGTTGAATATCGTCTCAACAAACAAAGCAAGATATTTTAAAAGAGGTTGCAGAATTGGAAAAAAAATCAGAAAATGATAAAATGACTTGTTTTAAACATTTTTTTTTACTCTTGGTTTTTGGGTTCAGTTAATTAAAACAAGTAGGGGATTGTGGTAGGAGCAAATCGAGATTCAGGCAGAGTTGGTTATTTCTCAGTTTTCAGTTTTATATAAGGTCTTTTGATTGCTGGGTTCACTTTAACAATTTTTTTAACAATTATTTACTTGTACTTTAATTTTATATTTAATTTATATTTTAATATACATTAATTTATATTTTGTAATTTACAGTGCTGTCATAAGCAAAAATGCCCTTCCAAGTCCATGATGGCTCTACTAGTTTCTGATTTTACTGGAGGCCACTGAAAAGTAGGGTATACATATTCTAAGTGACCGTCAATAAATTCAATTATATTTAGTCCATGAAGATGTGTGCTTTATCAGTTCCCAGGAAGAAAACACATATTCAGATACATAGCTGTGTCCCAAGAAAGGCACCAGCTTTCTAATCAGTTACCAGTGATCTTCATTAAAAGAAAGTGACGGCTTATTTTAACAGATGCTGCACAATTAAGTCAATGCATGAAACTGGGGAAGTGAGAGTGAAGTCCTAAGCAAAGCTATGCCCTTCTAAGTCCCTTGAAGTCAAAGGGTTTAGAAGGACTTAAGTCTGTGTAGAGTGGCACTGTGATATATTCTAGTCTTTAGGGCAACCTACTGCCCCAGTGTACAATAACAGGCTAATCGGCAAGGGGAACACTATAAGCAATATCAAACTAGTCAGTGTTTAGAACAGAGATTACGGCACACCAGGGATGTTCACACATTTGTTCTTATAGCAAAGATGTTTAAAACAGGTCATGTTTATCATTTTAACCATCACTTTAACCATCTTCCTAAAACTCAGTAGGGAGGGTTCCAGAGTGCCTTGTGAGAGTCAGTTCCAGCACCAAAAAGACCCTATTATAGGTGGTGATTCAGTGAATTTCCATATCAGAGCTGCTGCCCATATAGCCAGACCCATGTAGTTCCTCTTAGTAGTAATAAGGAAAGGTACAAGTTGATTATGCTAGTTGTCATTATTCCCAAGATTCTTGTCTAAATCCTTAGGTAGCACAAATGGTAGAGTACCCAGTTGCTCTGGAGTCAGCTGGCACAACCATTGTATTTAATGCAGTTACCATCTCTTGAGGACAAGAAAGGAGTTGGTCCTAGCCTCTCCAAAAAGCTCTGGTGGATGACAGTGAATGGATCCAATATTGGCAGGGAAATTATGCTTCTTCAGCAACATCACCAGATTACACCCTAAAAGGGGGCCTAGCTTGTGGTCAGACCAAGCTGTTCATCACTGTTATTGGCCCTGATGTTCCATTGTTCCCAACTGGCCAGAAAATCAAGGTGAATGGGCTTTAATCAATGAGCCTGCAGGGTGGGACAGCCAAAGTTCTTCAGGAAGAATAAAACAGACCACTAGGGCTGCTCAGTAAGAAAGGGAAAGAAAAAAGGAGGGAAAATCTTGCCTCGGAGGGAGGGAAGTGGATGGGGCCATCATATCTGCCTTCTGACATTAAAGCAGATGGCAACCTGGGAGAGAGCCTTCTCACCAAAACTCTGGAACTCTTTCCGCAGAGAGACTCATCTGTCCCCTTTTGTTAGTATCTTGTGCCAGTGGGCAAAGTTCCCTCTAAGCTAAGTTAGGGTGAGCTGGCCCACAGGTTTTTAGCCTCCAGCTCACACGTTTTTGTCTTAGCTCAGGAAGGACAGCTCCAGGGCAAACTAATTTATGCAGTTGCCAAATCGCTCACTCACAGTTTTAATGCCAGTAGCTCACAAAGTAGAATTTCTGCTCACAAGACTCCACAGCTTAGAGGGAACATTGCCAGTGGGTGTAGACTTTTTGTTTCATTTGGCAGTCCCTCAGTGATTCCCATTTGGTGTAGTGGTTAAGTGCACAGACTCTAATCTGGGAGAACCAGGTTTGATTCCCCACTCCTCCACCTGCTGCTGCTGGATGACCTTGGGCAAGCCATAGTTCTGACAGAGCTGTTCTTGAAAAAAAAACAGTTTCTGTCAAGAGCTCTCTCAGCCCCACCTACCTCACAGGGTGTCTGTTGTGAGGAGGGGAAGGGAAAGGAGTTTGTAAGCCACTCTGAGACTCCAAGCGAAAGGCGAGATATAAATCCAATCTCCTCTTCTTCTTCTTTTAGTCATTGTTTATGTGTATTTTACCTCTGGTTTTTATTGTTTTCATGATGCTGTTTTGTTGATTTTAATGTTTTAAAAATGATACTTTATTATGTATGTTTTTAATTTGTTAGCCACCTTGGCAACCCTTGTGAGGGCAGAAAGTCAGGTTATAAATTTTGTAAACAATAACAATAAAGCCCTTGATCTTGTTCCTGGTGGATCTAGTCTGCTAGTGCAGAGGCCTGTGGGGTCTGGGATAGCTGTGGCCTGGTCAACTGTGCTGAGAATGCCTGGTCTTATAATGGGTCTTTGAATCTGTGTTGGAGGATAGGAACTGGTGGTTGTACATACCAAATTCCTGTTGTACCTGAGTTGGGAGCCTTCCCTTCCTTGATCTACTGGCAGGGGCAGGATTGTCACTTCTGTGCATGGCTTCTTGACCCTCCAGGACAACTGGTTGGCCACTACATGAAATGGGACACTGCACTAGATGGACCTCTGGTCTGACCCAGCAGGGCTCTTCTTATGTTCTCAAGTGAATGGCAAACTAGATACATCCTTCTGTGACATACATCCACTCTTTGACTCGGGCTATTTTCCCTGACATATATTAGCCTTCTTAGTGGAAACCAGTGTTCCCTCTAAGCTGAGTCACTGTGAGCTAGCACACAGTTTTTTAGCCTCTGGCTCACACATATTTTGTCTCAGCTCAGGAAGGATGGCTCCAGAGCAAACTCGTTCATGCAGTAGCCCAATTGCTCGCTCACAACTTTAATGCCAGTAGCTCACAAAGTAGTTTTTGCTCACAATACTCCACAGCTTAGAGGGAGCATTGGTGGAAACTATCAAGCATTTTATCAATATACAAAGTCACCTTTGTACATTCCTTTGTCCCCTACCTGGAGGTGTACAGTGTTTGAGAAGACAGTGAGTAAGTATACAGCTGTCTAGACTTTACTATGTGTAGGGATGTGCTGAATAGGTTCGTGTTAACAGCAAATTGTTTCCTTGCTGTGTGATCAGCATTCTTCTAACCTGAAGGTAAATGCCTAATTAAGAAACCACATGCTACATTGAATGATGTTGGGAATGCTTGGCTGAGCATGCAGTCACTGATGAGTGGGTTAATCAATCCATTAAGTATGATGCACATATCCATTAACTCTCTCCTTCCATGGTCATTCACCAATCAGGATTATCATCCCTGTTTCCCCCATATGCTGTCAGTGGATAAAAACAAGTGATAGTGATAAACACACACACACTTAAGGACAGGTGTGACAAAGTACCCAAAGTGAAATAACATACTGTGTGCATTCATACACGTGTGCACATCATGAAGGTGCAGGATGCCAAAAATATGCAGGACATGGTCGGGTCAGTGCATGTAAAAGACAAATGCCAGGATGGGGTTACATTTTTTTTTTAAGTCAGAGGTCAATTACAAATGCTTATTGGGGAGCAAGAGTGGGCTGTGGCTGCCATGATTTTCTGAGTCATCAATTACTGATTATATTTTGGGAATTTCTCCCAGTAGACATAGCGATGGCCACTGGTGTAGATGGCTTTAAGAGAGAATTAGACAGATTCACAGAGGTCCATCAACGGCTACTGGCCAGGGTGGCTAAAGGGCACTTCCTTATTCAGAGGCCGTAGAAATCTATATATTAGTGTTGGGAGGCAACATCAGGGAAGAGCCTTGGCCTCTGTGCCTTCTTTGTTGCCCTTTCCAGTAACTGGCTGGCCTTTGCGTGAGACAGGATAAGAGACTAGATAGACTGCTGGTCTGATCATGCAGCACTCTTTTTGTGTTGTATTAAAATACACAGACCTGTGTAAAGTGTAAAAAGATTCCAGTTTGCTGCTTTGGCTGTGTGCTTCAGGCATTTTTTATTCTTTTGAGTGCTGCACACTGCCTTGGATATTTTTCCCCAAGGAAAAGGTAATGATTGTGTAAATGAAACATGTGGAAAGGACAGTTAGATATCTTCTTCCTGAATTGATCGATATTATTTGCAAGCGGGTGAATTTGTGTGCAGGTGTCCCCCCCCCCCCGGGTCCTCAGTAGTTCTCCACATGTTATTAGCCTTTTTAGTCATTCCATTCAGTGGTGTGAAAACAAACCAACAAACCTACGGGGTTTTAAGAGGCCCATTCTGCATCTAGCCTTCACTCCGCTGTTTTACCAAACCCACACTGGAACAGAAAAAGATGTAGCTCAAAACCACATTCATATACCCCAGGGCCCCAGGCCAACAGTAGTACTGACTGCAGAGTCACCCCTGAATGGCCATAAAACGGCCATAAATCTATGCAGACAGTACCATAAAACTGAGGGATCAAAGGAAGTGAAATTGGCATGCAGTGCAGAAGGCTACCATAAAATCTGACAATCAAAGAAAGTGAAAGTGGCATGCAATGTAGAGGGGAATTTCTGTTCCAATGTGGGTTTGCTAAAACAGCAGAGCGAATGCTAGATGCAGAATGGGCTAGAGCTTGTGGAATTGCAGCCCACTATCCTTTTTCTTGGAGCCGAGATACAAATTCTTTTCTTTCTTTGAAACTGCTTGCTTGATGTGCCCAAAATTTCCATCCTGGAATGTATTCCTTCAAGGAAGTCTGATTGGGTGCCAGATTAGGACTGGAGCTCACAAAATTGACTTTGATCTCCAAAGAATATCCTAACGGAAACATCACCTATACAATACAATACAATCTCACTCAATAGAACCTTAATAAATTCTTTGGCGGAAGACACCAATATCCATCAGATCAGGAGACAAAACAAACGAGCATCTCTAGGCGCTATCTCTTATTGGCCTTTGGTTAAAGGTGGTTATCTCGGTACCAGAGCACCGAACTGTTTGACATTAATTGATGGGAAGCCTTCCAGCAGAGGGAAGCCTGGGACGATAGGCGAAGGGAAGCCACTCAGGGCTTTGAAAATCTGGCCTGGCATAATGGTATGTTCTAAATAAAACTGAGCTTTTGGGGGAGGGGGAACTAATTTCCCTCTTCCATCTTTTTCGTGTTGTTTGAGGAAATGTGCACAGATGGTGCTTGTATGTATGTGTAAAGGAAAGCAACATGCCTACTGTGTATGAAGAATAAGCAATGGTAAATGTTTTTTTTGGCATTCTGTGTTTTTAAAGAGAAATCAATTCTCTCTTCGTTGGCTTGGTGCTCTGCATTGTGCCTCGGTGACGTAAAGTATCAGGGAATACAAGCAAACCATTGCATATTAGCAAACAAACAAAAACATGCTGCATGCGCCAAAACAAAAATCTGTTTTAAAATGGTTAAAAAAGAGTAGAGTAAGATCATTCCAAGGTTTTTTTCCCCCCTCTTAAGGTTCATGCATACTTCTGAAGTCTGGTTCCTGGGGCTGATTCCCAGGTTATCGTGGAGAAACAAGATGTCCCCAGTAAGTGGATGGGTACGAGGGAGGATTTCTTCTCAGAATCATGTTCAGATCCAAATCAGAGAGCTCACAGAACTGTAGTGCCTACCTCATAAGGTGAGCAATATGAGTCAGTAAGGATCTTATTCTGAACCGAGGACTTTGGTGACATTTGTACACAAAACAGAGATGCAACAAATGGATCCTCGATCAGCTTAACCATTTATTTATTTAATTATTTTCCGATTTTTATACCACTCTTCTCCGTAAACAGGGCTCAGGGTGGTGTACAATGATAAGTAAAACTACCATAGTCATACTAAATTAAAGTTAAAACATTAAAAGTACAATAAAATTCTAGTAGTCAACGGAATTAGAGGGCGGTCAGAACTTCTGATTGTGCCACCGCTTTGCAGCGGGGGAGGCACGGGGTAAGAGTGCCCGCCAGCTGGATGCCATCACTGTCCTCAACCAAACGCCTGGCGGAACATCTCTGCCTTACGGGCCCTGCAGAACTGCATTCAGTCCCGCAGGGCATGGATGTTACTCGGCAGAGAGTTCCACCAGGTTGGAGCCAGGGCACTAAAAGCCCTGGCAGAGGACAGCCAGATGTCTCTTGGGCCAGCAATCACAAGTAAGTTCTTATCTGCAAAGCGTAGTACTCTTCGGGGGGTATACCAGGAGAGGCGGTCCCAAAGATACATGGGTCCCAGACTGTTGAGGGCCTTAAAGGTAAGCACCAAAACCTTGAACCTGATCTGCTGCTCCACCAGTAACCAGTGCAGCTTGCACAGCACAGGTCGAATACGTGCCATCCGTGGGATCCCTGTAAGGACCCATGCCGCTGCATTCTGGACCAGCTGGAGCTTCTGGGTCAGTATCAAGGGTAGCCCTATGCAGGGCTATTTTTGGGCAGGAACGCACAGGAACGGAGTTCTGGCTGGCTCCCAAGTTGGCCACACCCAGCAGGAACTCATTAGCATAATAGGCCACACCCAACAGCAGAAACTCATGAGGATTGGCTACATTAGGGGTGTGTGGCCTAACATGCAAAGGAGTTCCTGCTACAAAAAAAGGCCCTGGGTTTTGACAACAAACAAGGTAAACAGAATAACAAGCAAAAGGTGGGTGTGGCTGGATAACCACACTTCTGGTAACATGTGGCTGCGGCCTAATGTGTTAATGAGCTGTGCTGTCAGGGCTGTGGCCCAATATGGTATTGAGTTCCTGCTGTTGGGTGTGGCCTATTATGCTAATGAGTTCCTGCTGGGCTTCTTCTACAACAAGAGCCCTGGCCTATGTAAAGCGAGTTATATTAGTCTAATCTGGAGGTGACCGTTGCATGGATTACTGTGGCAAGGTAGGGGTGGGACAGGTAGGGGGCCAGTTGCCGGGACTGGCATAACAGAAAGATGCCAGTCTGGCAATATTTGTAATCTGGGCCTCCATTGATAAGGAGGCATCCAGAATCACACCCAGGCTCTTGGCTGTTGGCACCGGTGTTAAGGGCACACCGTCAAAAGCTGGGAGCCGGCATCCCAAACCTGAGTCCTCTCTAGCCAGCCACAGAACCTCCGTCTTAGCAGGATTCAGTCTCAGATGGCTCTGTTTCAACCATTCCACCATGGCTTCCAGCCCTTCAGCCAAAATTGCTGGGATGGCAGCCAGCCAGCCACCCATCAACAGATATAGCTGGGTGTCATCAGTATACTGATGGCATCCCAGCCCGAAACTCCACACCAGTTGGGCAAGGGGGTGCATATTGATGTTAAACAACATCAGGGAGGGGATTGCCCCCTGAGGGACCCCACACACTAAGGGGACCATAGTTGACATGGTCTCTCCCAGCGCCACCCTTTATCCCTGACCTTGGAGAAATGAGGTTAGCCACTTCAAGACTACCCCTTGAACTCCTACGCCGCCGAGGCAGTGGATCAAAAGATCATGATCAACCATGTTGAACACTACTGTAAGATCAAGCAATAGCAGCAGCACCAACCCGCTTCGATCCAACTGCCTGCAGAGGTCATCCGTGAGGGCCACCAATGCTATCTCCGTCCTATGGCCAGAGCAGAAGCATGACTGGAATAGGTCCAGAGCTGATGTGTCTTTCTGGAAATCCTGGAGCTGCTCCACCACCGCTCTCTCAATTACCTTACCCAGAAATGGAAGATTCAAGACTGGGCAGTAACTGGATGGGTCCATAGGATCCAAAGTTGACATTTTTAAGAGCAGTACAACCACAGCCTCTTTTAATCCCTCTGGATAGACCCATGAATGCAGGGGCACAGATCTAACAGACATGTGATGGGCCTTTTTTGTTGTTGTTGTTCAGTCGCACAGTCAAGTCCGACTCTTCGCGACCCCATGGACAAGATCATGCCAGGCCCTCCTGTCTTCCGCCATCCTCTGAAGTTTGCTCAATTTCATGTTCATTGCATCTATGACACTGTCTAACCATCTTTTTGATGTTGAGCTTCAAGCCCACTTTTGCGCTCTCCTCTTTCACTCTTAGCAAAAGGCTCTTTAGGTCCTCTTCACTTTCTGCCATTAGAGTGGTATCGACTGCATATCTGAGGTTGTTGATCTTTTCCCCAGCAATCTTAATTCCCGCTTGTGATTCATCCAGGCCAGCCTTTCGCATGATGTACTCTGCATATATATTAAATAAGCAAGGTGACAATATACATCCTTGTCGTACCCCTTTTCCTATGCTAAACCAATCAGTTGTTCCATATCCGGTTCTAACTGTTGCTTCTTGACCCTTATACATTGGCCTAACAGCATCCAAAATTCTGTCAACATTGGCCCAGGAAAATTGGCTGAAGCTGTCAAACACAGGATCCAGGGACGGCCAAGGGGCCTCCAGTTCACACACTGTATCAACGTTGGCTGGGAAGTCGTGGCAGAGTGACAATACTTTGTCCGCAAAAAAGCTTGCAAAAGCCTCACAGCTGATGGCAGAATTCCGAACATTTTGGGTTCTCTCAGTGAGAGAATTTAAAGACCCAATTACCCTAAACAATTGTTCTGGGCGCACGTTCATGGATGCAATGGAGGCTGTAAAAATTCCTTTTTAGCAGCCTTCGCCACCTCCTCATAGGATTTCATAAACCTCCTATAAGATATTCTTGCAGCTTCATCCCAAATACACCTCCAGTACCTAAACAGTACCTCGGACAACATGTGCAACAGGATCTTTTCTTGGAACTGTAATGGGGACAGCACCAAATATCTTCAGCATTGCATGGGGGCACTGTCTTAAAGTGAATACAATATTTCACGCATAGTCCTTTTGAGGCAATGTGGGGTGCATTTTCCACGGGGAAAGCGGCAGGAGGGTAAAGGTCCAATCTCTCAAACATGATAGTCCCAGCCTGAGTCTTCCTCCTACTCCACAGTGTCTGTTAAAAGAAAATTTAAAAGCTGGAGGATCTGCTCAAGAAATCTCCAGAATCTCAACTAGTTTGACACTGACTGTGGTGCCTGATTAACAGTGCCATCCTAAGCAGAGTTACTCCCTCCTGTGCTCAGTGACTTCAGTGGGCATAGAAGGATGTAACTCTGCTTAGGATGGCGTTGTCCCAGTACAGTCTTGTGCATGCTTGCTTGGAAGGAAGTCTCACTGTGTTCAGTGGCAATTACTCTCAGGTAAGTGTGCATAGGACTCCACTCTTAACAGTGCAATCCTAATCAGTTGCACACCTCTGTGTCCATAGAAGGGTGCATCTCTGCTTAAGACTGCACTATACATTTTAAGTGCAAACATTGAAGATTTCTTCTGTCTTTCCTCTAAGGAGCTGGAGACAAGGGTCATAGGATTCCCCCCATTTTACCCTCATAGCAACCATGTAAAGTAAAGCTTGCTGAGTCAGCTTTAGCCAGTCACACACTTTCAGCCTAACCTAACAGGGTTGTTGTGAGGATAAAATCGAGACTGATGGAAGCCACTATAGGTGCCCACTTGGGGAGAAAAGTGAGGTATAAACAGGGCTATTTTTGGGAAGGAATGCACAGGAATGGAGTTCCGGCTGGCTCCCAAGTTGGCCACGCCCAGCAGGAACTCATTAGAATAATAGGCCACACCCAACAGCAGAAACTCATTAGGATTGGCTACATTGGGGGGGTGTGTGGCCTAACATGCAAAGGAGTTCCTGCTACAAAAAAAGGCCCTGGGTTTTGACAACAAACAAGGTAAACAGAATAACAAGCAAAAGGTGAGTGTGGCTGGATAACCACACTTCTGGTAACATGGGGGTGCGGCCTAATGTGCTAATGAGCTGTGCTGTCAGGGGTGTGGCCCAATATGCTAATGAGTTCCTGCTGTTGGGTGTGGCCTATTATGCTAATGAGTTCCTGCTGGGCTTTTTCTACAAAAAGTAAATAAATAAATATGACTGAAGTGCTTCATGGCTGAGCAAAGATTGGGACCCCAGTGCCCCTGGAACACATCTGATGCTGCCTTAGCTACTCCATGCTGGATCAAAATCAAGTTCTCCTTTGTTTCCTGGCCATATGCCTCACAGCAGGTGTTGTCAGTGATCGTTGCAATCCCATATTTCTTGTATCAGCAGATCCTTTTATCGAATGGGCCCCCAGATCACCATCATTTGGGCTCTTGAAGCTGCTGTCTTAAAGCTGAGCTTTCATGCTGGGTTCAGCCTCTTGAAAGAATAGAATCCCCCCCTCTGTCTCTCTCCCTCTGTCTGTCTGTCTGTCTCTCTCTTTCTCTCTCTCTCTCAGCTCTGCTCCAAAATTGTTGCACAGGTATAAATAAAACAAGCTACGCTGAACACACAATGCGGTGCTGCACCAGTGGTTTCTCCTCTGCCAAGAATCTGACCTGCATGACCTCTTACACCTGCTACAACTCAGCAGAGGAGCAACAAACATATTTATGTGCTGACACAGTTAAAAGCGTGCGCAGCATGAGGAATTGGAAGCAAACCTTTACCTGAACCTTCTTGTCAGTACTGTCATCTCTCTCGGCAAGAGGGAGCGGGCTTTTTTGTCATGCTGCTTCCGTACAAAATGTCGAGGGACCAACTGTGCTTCCTTCTGTTGTCTTCCATTTGTAAGTTGCGCTTTCAAAATGTATGCCATTCGAAATGGGGGGAGAAGTGACCTCCTTAATCGGAGAAGCAGATTTCCTCCCAAACGAACGGTGCATGCTTTCGATTGCTTGATTCAGGGAGCATTCCCTCCCCCAACCTTTCTTTTTTTCAAAGCCAATAATTCCAGGGTTTTTTTTTTTAATAAACATTTTATTAGATTTTCATTATTTGAAAAAGTATACAAATTGAATTTTCAGTTAACAATCAATATCAATGGTATCGATAACAACATATATTTTTCATTATAGACATACATGGAGGAAATTAACATCTTGCAGATGACAACTAATGTCATCAAGATAAATTTTCTGAACAAAGTCTAACACGTCCAAGAGGAAATAAGATCACTTATCTAAATGACTGTATGTTCAACACATATAGAGCATTGCATCTAATAGCAAACACTGTATTATCAACTGCATGTGTATCTACTGTAATCGTAATTCCAGGTTTTTTAACGTTGCCTGTGATATGATTATAAATATGGTAACAGAGTTCCTCAGATCAAGCTAGACGTATGGAATTGTGACTGGGCACTGAGCTGATCTGTGGTGCAATCTTGGGTGTTTTCAGTGGTCATTTCATAGGAAAAGAGGTGCAGGAGCTCATTAGCATAACTCATTAGCATAACTTATTTGCATATGCCGCACCCCCTGACATTGCCGGAAGTGTGTCAGAAGGCAACACCCACCACTCAGGCGCCACTGGACTGTTTTGGATTGCTAGCTATTGGTGGGGGGGGGGGACGTGCAGATCTGTCCTCGCAGAGGAGGGAGAGCTTGTACCTGAATAAAACTTGGTCTTAAAGGTGCCACTGGACTGTTTTGGACCGGGGGCCAGGGGAGCTCTGCAACTTATCTGGCTGCTTCTTGCTCTGACTGAGGGCTGCTGGGAGCAGGGGGTGGGGCTTGTTGCATGTGCCCGCCCCCTGGGCTCTTTACTGCCGGAGCTCCGCTCCTGTGCGCTCCTGCAGGAAATGACCCCTGGGTGTTTTGTGTCTTGGACCAGAAGCAGAGACACCATTCAGAGGCAGCATCGCCCCCTGCACTTGTTCCAGATTGTCTGATTGTTCCTCTGGGTCACCTGCATTCCCAGTTCGACTCAATGAGTGACTGTTGTCATCCACAATTAAATGAGGATGAAAACAGTCTCTCTTTAATTTTCTTTTTGGATTGCTTATATTTTAAACCAACCATTTCCACAGCATTTTTAAAAACCGTTTCACAGTTGTTATACACAATGTATACAGTATTTATTTGGATAATATACAAATATAATATATGTCATGTATATGTACAATATAATGTATAATGATTTATCAATTCAGAAATAGCGATAACAAATGCTTGGGGGAAATTTGGTACTAGGCACTAAAAAAGGACACAGAAATAATCATGGGTTCAGTTTGCTCAAGGGAGGACAGGAACTGAAATGGATATTTTCAGGTCAGAACAACAGGAACAAGAAACTGGAATTCATCCCTACAATTGAATTGAATTGAAAATGGAATACTTGGGCAGGCCGAACGCATTAATCCCTTTGCCAAAAAGAAAGGATGACCTTTGACCTGGGTTGATTGTACTGCTGCAACTATACTGAGCTAGAAAGCTTTTAACATACAGCGTTTTTGGCAATTTGACCTTTTAAAATGTTGATGATAAGCAAGCAAGGTAAATATAATCTCAGTTTGCACACTATAAATTCACTTTAATGAAAAAATTGCACAAGTTCAGTCTGGCATTATAATTATTATTCCAGAATTCAATAAACTTCATCCAGTTATTAGTGAAAGAGTTCATGTCTATGTTTTGATTTCTTGCACTGATCAATTACAGTTAATATCAGTGCCTCTGTTCCTACAATAAACCAGATTTTTCCAGCCATTCTTGCCTCGAGGATATAGATTTTAATTTTCATTGTTTTGTTAAAACCATTTTTGCAGCTGTTAACAGATTAATAACCAACTCTCTTTAGATCGTGTACTATCTTTTTAAAAGCCCTTGAGTACTAACATCAGGTTCTGTATCCTGAGACCTAGTAACTCGGTTCAGAATTAATACGAAATTGTGGTTTATTGTATGTGAAACCGTGATTCAATTCACAAACCACCATTCATACCCTGGTTTCCATCAAAAGATGCTGGTTTTATTGCCTTCATTCTTTTCCTTTATCTCCCCCTTAGGGCCCTGGCTAGTATACCACCCTAGACCGTGGCAAGCATGGAGCTGGGAAACCAGCAGGATTAAGCCAAGATGTCCACATTTGTACATTGCACAAAACCCTAAACTGTGGTTACTAAATGTTCAAATCATGGTTTCAGATTCTGGTCTGATGTACCTTAATGAACCGTAGTAAGTGAAGTGGTCTGCACGTCAGAACATCAAGCTTGCCATGGTTAATTAAACCATGCTTTCTGGTGTCATCTAAACCAAGCTGCTACACCAATACAGCTTTCTAATATTTCTTAACTTGTAGATCTAGCTACCATGTATGAATAAAAACCCAAGCGTCTAAGAGCTGACTGGGTATCTCCTTACCACCGCTAATGATGCCTGAATCTTCTGTTGTTTCATTCTTCAAACAACAGTTTATATTTTTAATCAGTGATTTATAATCAGCTTTTTCCTGCCGGTGTTATAAATGAATTTAAACTGCATGTGCATACTGCACAGTCTTCATTCTTCTGTATACAATACATGCCATTTATACATGTGATATACCTATAATATTTTGTATTGATTTAGTGACACAAATAAAATTGCAAAATGCACATTTGTGGGGGGAAGTTGGTACAAGAAACAGAAAGTGACCTGAAAATAATCACGGGTTCAGTTGGCATAATGGAGAAACAAAATCAAAACAGCGACTTTCTGATAGAAGTAACGGGGTGAGAAATTCAAAATCATCTGTAACCTTTACCTCCCAGATCTGAAATACATCTGGAGGCTGCTATGGCCAGAGGCATTGCCAGCTGTAACCTGCTTTGACGTACTTGCAACTGCATTAGCCTTCCATGTTTCTCCCTATCTTCCTCACACTGTCTTCCCCAAAAAGGAGGGAAGGAGATGTGGCTCAGAGTACCTGCAATATACAGAAGTGCAGGCAAATCAATTTTAAAAGTAGCGCTGAGATAGACCCTTTTCTGCTTGAGACTTATGGAGATCCGGTGCCAGGCAGATCTGGCAATCCAGAGGTAGATGGACTAGTGCTCTTATTTGGTATCGCTTCATATGTCTTTGTGACAGTGAACCTAGGGTGTGAATAATCAGGGCTCTTTTTGTAGAAAAAGCCCAGCAGGAACTCAATAGCATAATAGGCCACACCCAACAGCAGGAACTCATTAGCATATTAGGCCACACCCCTGACAGCACAGCTCATTAGCACATTAGGCCGCACCCCCATGTTACCAGAAGTGTGGTTATCCAGCCACACCCACCTTTTGCTTCTTATTCTGTTTACCTTGTTTGTTGTCAAAACCCAGGGCTTTTTTTGTAGCAGGAACTCCTTTGCATGTTAGGCCACACACCCCTCATGTACGCAATCCTAATGAGTTTCTGCTGTTGGGTGTGGCCTATTATCCTAATGAGTTCCTGCTGCCTGCCCAAAAAGAGCACTGGGTGTGATTCAGAACCCGCTGCAAGGTACAGAAGTTCTGAAGCAAGCAGCACTCAAAGGTTCCTGGAAGACATCAAGATGGAATCGATGCCCTGATTGTAGGAAGTTTGAAAACTGTTAGCTGTGTTGCATGTAAACTCTGCTTAGGATGTACAACCCCATATCTCATGTTCCCTGTAGTCTTTTTCATGTTTGATCACATACTGGCTGGTAAGGATTGGATTGGTGACATCAAATGCTACAGTGGGCACTTCTCCATATGTGTAAGATAATTCATTTATGCTTTCCTCTGGATGAAGTTCCTTGCATCTGAGGGGAGACTCAGGCCTGTCTAGCATCTGAGCCCCCTCTCTTGAAATTTGAGGGCCAGTTCAGAGGAAAAGCTGTCCAAAATGTCTTTGTCTGCTGCCTCTTTTCTTGAATGTGAATTCTGGTGAGCCCCAACTTCTTTTCCATCAGTCATTGGCTGCTAGGGTTTCCAAGTCCATCTTCCACCCCCAGCGGGGAACTTTGGGGGCGTTCCTGGAGGGGGCGCTGCCCCCCCCCATCCGCGCGCCAGATCTCCAGAAACGGCAGTTCTCTGCACTTAAAGGAGCCGGCATTTCCCTTTTAAGTGCAGGAGCTGGCGTTTCCCCTTTAAGAGCAGCCACATTTCCCTTTTAAGTGCACGAAGCTGGCATTTCCCTGCAAGCCTGATTTCAAGCTGAGATCGGGCTTGGGAGTAAACACGGGTTCCACACACTTAAAGGGAGAGAGAGGGGTGGCTGTGGGTGTTGGGGGTGGGGCTTCCCCCGCTGGCCACCTGGCCGGTGGCGGGTAGAGTCTTTCCCCAAAAAACGGGGGACCCCTGGCAAACGGGGGGGGGGGGTTTGGCAACCCTATTGGCTGCAATGTGTACTGATGGAGCTATGTTGTATAAGAGACATGCTTCAATACACGTGGGGTGATGGTTAGGTCTAGAATATACCACAGTGTCTTCTGAAATGGTTAGACAGGGCTGGGTCCAGATTTTGAGGGGCCCCAGACAGCCAGTGCCCACTGCTCTCCCCCTCATCCTTCCACCTCCATCCCTGTGTGCACCCCCTTCTCCCATTTATAAGCCCTCCCGCTGACTGTACCACCTGCATATCCTTTCCCCAACAGAACTGGCCAAAGTGTGCAGCTGGGAGTACTGCTGACATGGCTGCTTCCTTTGTGCTCCACATGATTGGGCTTGCCTGGGCGATCCAAATCAGGGCTGTGGTTGATATCTTTCAATTGTTGCATATACAAGATCTACTCATACTAAGATTAGATTATTTTTACATCTCTTCTCATTTGGTTCTGCTCTTCAGGAATAATGACTTGCGCTAACAAGTCATTAGGGAAAAGCAACTGCATACGGATACTAATGAACTCGAGTCAGCTACAGATGTGATTAGGGTCTGTTTTGCAATTTGCATGGTACAGCTCCTTTATATTTCTCTTTTTGAACATCTTGCATTTAATCTGAAAATTCCACCCGGTTTTATCGGCACGGAAATATTCATCTGTGAAATGAAATGCTTTGTGATTGTCTGGATTTTGAATTAACATCTGATGGAATGAGATTATGGTGCTCCCAACACGTCATTAGCAACACTGAGAAAGTAAATTATTTTCTTTCAAAACAAACAGGGGGTTTCAAAACTAGGACATTTTAAAAAGGAAAATATACACTCAGGCAAAAGAAAATTACAATATTTAGTGGAGAAGCACTTGCTAATGTAGGAAGTGACAGGCTAGTATGGAATTATTCAGCATAACAATTTCATTGATACACGGAAGGTTCAGCACTCCTGTGCAGAAACGTAATGCTAGCATTTAAGAAATATGTTAAATCATAAATACTGGGAATGGAACCTGTTTTACTCCACCCTAATGAAGGATGAGCTCTGCCCACACCTCCAATCCAATTATCCTCTGCCATCTGGTCTCTTCTGGATTCTGATTGCTGAAGGCTCATTTGTATACTCACCTGGCTATCAATTGTATTTGCACGACTGAGAAATAGGCATGTATACCACCTCTGCCATGTGTATAAGGTAGATACATGACACAAACAATTTCATAATTTGTATGGTTCTTCTTCCTCAGGGAGGATTGCATGAGAGGGAGAAGTCCCAGCATCATATTATTAATTTAAAAGAATTTTATTTTTATAACAAACAAAGACAAATACAGAAAAGTTTGGAGGTACCATTCACATCATTATTTCAGTTATCTTGTTACCTCGTACTTTGTCTACTTTGTAAATTCACATTTCCCACTCTATATTTTTATAGAAATATTTTGCATTATAATTAAAAGTATAGTTTGTGTTATCTTCTAATTTGGTTATGCTGTCCATATGCTTTATTTATTGTAATCTTCCAACCATTTGTAGAATCTTGACCCCAGCATCATATTATTTTTCTATACATTTAATTTTGAACCTGACCACAAAGGCAGATCAGAACACAGATGGGACAGGGACAGACAGTAGTGCTATTTCTACAAACCTTGGGGGGGCTGCAGTTCTGGAGGTATTACCTCATGAGATCTCAGGCAATCCAAAATGGCTGCCACGGTTTCATTTTGAAATGGTAGGAGAGTGGATAGGGGAATAAGGGGCTGGAAGGCAGGAAAGACAAGAAGAAATGGGGGTGATCCTAGAGTAGATGTAGGGAGGGCAGAAAAATTAAATAAGGCCCCGGTCATATGAGAAGTTTTGGGCCGGGAGAGGGACCAAGCGGGGGCGGAGCAAAGGGGCGCGATCCCACCACAACATCTGGGAAGTGTTGCTTACCCGTCCCCGATCCGGCCCTTCCGCCCAAAACACGGGGATGCCCGCATCAAGGCCGGCTGTGGGATCGCCGGCGCGTCCTTTCATTGGCGCATCCCCGGCTCCTGGCCGAATTGCGCATGCTCAGACACGCGCAGTTCGGCAGCCCCCCCCACCGTGTCTTCCTCCCCGGCATTTGATCGTGCCGGGGAGCAACGGCGCTGCGGCTCAGGGGATCCGTGGGATCCCGCCGCGGCGTCTCTATTTTGGTGCGGCTCTAATTAGCCGCACTTTGGCCGGTGTTTTTCCTGCCATGTGGCAGGGACCTATAAAGGGAGAAAATGGGTGGTGGGTCTGAAGGGTGAGAAAGAAGCAAGGGAAAGAAAGGGTAGACGCTGCAAGGGCTGTGGGGGAGCGAGAAGGAGCGACAGTGGAGATAGAGTAGGAAGGAAGCTAGGAATCCCCAAAATTCAAAACATATTTTTTAACTTCTGTCTACCACACGCACAAGGCAGTTTGCAACATTATCTAAAACGGAAATAAAAATTAACCTTCGTAACTAAAATAAAAGAAAAGCCACAACCCTAGAAGATATTCGATAACTAAACAAAGAGCACCTAGTGAAAATCATTACACAACCCAAATTAGAAAAGACAAGGTGGGTGGGTGGAGCAAACTATCAGTCAATTAACAGCCAGCTGTTGGGCACTGTGGGCTTTTGGGAATTGGTCAGCCTGTGATTAGGAATTCTGCTGCCCCATGTGGCAAACAACTGAAGCTGCAGGGTGTGTTACTTCTGTTGGACTGTAAGAAGCCCTGATCCCAGAGAGACTCCATCCATCAACTCAGCCCATTGACTCCCTGAAGCAGGAAGGACCTGTAAAGCACAAAAGAAGTTTGGGAATTTCCATTTAGTCAGCAGTCCTCACGGCTGGTTCTTCCTGATCACTGACCCTGTCTTCCCTTGTCACCTCTTCTCCTGATTTACAGCTTGGCCTAGGATTACATTATGTTCTTACCTGTGGATTTCCACATACATTTGGTCTCTGGTGTATGATATGGTAAGATCCCTGACCTCTGGAGTTCCCTGTGACCTTGGCTCCTGGCTCACAGTACAAGTCTTGGCTTCTGATGGTTGATCCTTGGATTGACTATCTCTGGCTTCTGGTTCCTTGTAGTTGCTGTCCATGCTGATGGTGCAGACAAATATTCAAGGATGGGAAAAGAGAGAAGGACATTCCATAACTAGGTGGTTAACGGTGCTGCCTCAGATAGTGGGGAAGATAGAAGAAGGGCATGAGATGATGCCCTTGTATCTTTGTTGTAATGTCTGTGATGGAGAAATCACACACCTAAAATCTGCATAAGTGTACCTAAAGGCTGATTCATACCCATGTGCTCATTAGGAAGCAAGAATAATTCTGTTAATAATTCTTTTAACACTTAAACATTCTAACTTCCTTTTACATGATTGATTGAATTTTTGGGGATTGTAACCAGGTTGCAGTCTCCTAACCCTCCCGTCCATTGTCTTCTTCTGGAGTTATTGAAATATCTGTCCTTCTCTGAAACCTTTGGGCAGTCTTTAATTAACAACAGTCAAAAGATTTTATTAGCATGACTTACATGTCCCAGGAGAAGTTTAAATACCAACCCATTCCCTGCTCTTTGAACAATCCATTTCCCTGACAATCCATCAAATGAAAACTTCTGGGATTTCTTCAGATAATTATTTTATTACCATTTTTAAAGCTCTAACTTGAAAGGCTTCTCTGCTTTTCCTCCTAAAATGGAAGTCACTGATGCTGATCTCTGTAGCAGATTTAATACTAATACATTGGGAGACCTGGAGCTGGTCAACAGATGTACATTGCATAGGTGCAATCCTGTCACCATACCCAGAGGCCAGAGAGTGCCCTCCTTGGACAGACTGATGAACCCAGGCAAACCACAAACTCTGTAGCATCTTGTGCTATGTCCACTGCAGCTGGGTCATGGGCCACAAACTTGTGGCCCCTGTTGCTGGCTACAGAAGGATCGGAATTATTGTGGGAAGGGGAAGAATACAGGGCCCCAGAACCAGGAAATCCGCATCTTTGAGGGTCTAAGCAGATGATATACTGGTTGGTCCATGTTTAGAGCTCACCGATTTTTTAAAAGAAAATGACTGTGCACAAAAGCATCAGGACTGGGACCATGGCACGAAAGAATGGGACATTAATTTTTCCTGTTGCACTGATTTCCTGATACAAAACTGCCTTGGGGAGCTGCCATTTGCCCACTGGAAAAACTTGTCTGTGTAAGTGTTCCTCGTGGGACAATAGCAACAACTTGGAGCTGGAATATGGCATGGGGAGGAATGTTTGTGCCTTCTCCCCCTCTTGCAACAGTCCCATTCTGAACAAGAACCCTGCATGCCTTGCAAGTGAATTTTTAAAAATGCCATGAGCTCCATATGCAGAGGTGGCAGCATGTGTTGACTGCTTAGTCCCTGAGCAAGGTGGGCTGTAGACAGGGCTATTTTGGGGCAGGAACGCACAGGAACGGAGTTCCAGCTGGCTCCTGAGTTGGCCACACCCAGCAGGAACTCATTAGCATAATAGGCCACACCAGGGGTCATTTGGGGGGGACGCGGGGGGACGCCATCCCCCCAGGTGAGGTGCGGGAGGGCAGGTCCTGGAGCTCCCTGCTGGTGCCCGCTGGAGGTCACCGCCGGCTGTGGGGAGGACACACTTCCGGTGATGTCAGGGGGTGTGGCATATGCTAATGAGTTATGCTAATGAGTCTCCCTAGCTCTTTTTCTACGAAATGACCCCTGGGCCACACCCAACAGCAGAAACTCATTAGGATTGGCTACAGTAGGCGTGTGTGGCCTAACATGCAAAGGAGTTCCTGCTATAAAAAAGCCCTGGGTTTTGACAACAAACAAGGTAAACAGAATAAGAATCAAAAGGTGGGTGTGGCTGGATGACCACACTTCTGGCAACACGGGGCTGTGGCCTAATATGCTAATGAGCTGTGGTGTCAGGGTGTGGCCTGATATGCTAATGAGTTTCAACTGTTGGGTGTGGCCTACTATGCTAATGAGTTCCTGCTGGGCTTTTTCTACAAAAAAAGCCCTGGCTGTAGAGATGAGTAGGTGTATCCCATCTGTGCCCATAAAGATGTCTCCCATTAGGAAAATGGCCTGGGAGGAGGCTGAAGCCTCTTCTCCCCCAGGCATCACAGTCCTAATCCAGACTGGGCCTTCATAGGTTCGTGATTAAGTTCCTGACATGGAACTAGCAATATCCATTTGATCACGCAGACCTGGGGTAAAAAGACGTTAGGCATTTATCAACATGGAATGGGGGAGGGGGGCTCCTATGAAGTGAAGGGCCAGAATGTTTCTGCAGACTACGCATCCAGAAATAAAAGAGAAACGAATGAATGGGAAATTCCTAAGACAAGTCTTAATGCACTGGTTCCACTCTGGGAGCAAGATTGTATTGTGTGCCAGATCTGGTTCACGGTGCTGGTACTTACCTTTAAAGCCCTATATGGCCAGGGGCCAGCATACCTTTGGGACAACCTCTCCCCATATGAGACCCGCAGGAACTTACCATCTACTAATCAACACCCCAGGGACCTCCGACTTGCCTCAACGAGGGCCAGGGCTTTTTCGGCCCTGGCCCCAACTAGTGGAATTATCTCCCATTAGAAATCAGGGCCCTGTGGGACCAATTACAGTTCTGCAGGGCCTGCAAGATGGAGCTCTTCCGCCAGACTTTCAGCTGAGGCAGCGAGTGCCCACCTGCTATTGGCCTCCCTTCCGGTGACCTCAGATCCCAATGGCCACCTGGGAACAATCTGCTTCTTGTTGAAATCTGTTGAGGCACCGGTCTTTTACTCAAAATTGTTTCTAGATAAATTTTAGATATATTTTAACTGTCAATCTGTTGTATTGCGAATTTTCCATCTAACTCCACCGATGCCCCCATGAAGTAGATCAACGGTGGCTTCAGGACATTTAGAACTGCCAGATTGAGGCTTTATGTAATTTAGAACTCTGACATTTAAACAGGGACAGTTTCAGACACATCCCAGTGCATGCCCAGCAGGGTTTATGGACTGGGCTCATCGTAACAGCAGTATTTTGTCCAATAATTGGTCAGTCGAGTCCGTCATCATGCATCTCACAGCAGCTAATACTGGGTACATAAGAAGAGTACAACTCAAAGGACATTTATTGGGCAATCCAATATTCTTTTCAGGTGGCGTAGGAAAAAACTAAAGGCACCAGGAAAGTGTTTGCCACGTTTATGCAGATAAGCATTTGAATATATAGCAGCTCACTGGGTATTTGGGTCCCATTAAAGAGACTAGATGTATCTTTCAAAAGAGATGGGGTGAGCATTCCCCATTCAGAACCAGTTCTTGTTGCTCGTGTGACTACTGTTTTTAAGTAAGAGCCTGTTGGTCAGCCGTGTTGGTCTGAAGCAGTACATGAAAAAAATATGCATGCACACGAAAGCCCATACCTTGAGCAAGCCTTTGTTGGTCTTAAAGGTGCCACTGGACTCTAAATTTGTGTTCAAGTAACACTGTATCAGGTCAATTCCTGAAAGCTTATAAGCGTGTAAGGAGATGACAACCCAGGTACCTTGTGTAAAATCCATAGGCTTGGAAGAATTTGCACTCTGTGGATGCTCAGAGGTTATGTTAAATTTGGCTTTGGAACTGGACCAATGCCACAGAACAATCATATCTAGATAGCTTTCAGCCTGGCTAGGAGAATGACGACTGATGTGTTATTTGTGGTAACTGTGAAGGCTGGGGTATTAAATGCCATTTAAACAGAGGTAGCATGCAGTGCAGTCTGATCAGTGTGGTCTTTACCCCAATGTTCTCCTAACAGACTGAACACAGGTGGCCTTCTAAATACAGTTATCTCACATGAGGCATCAGGGAAACAGGATTAAAAAGTAACTTTTATTCACTATCAGGGATAGAGGAAATAAGGATATTCGGTAAAGAGGTTTAAAATTATTTACAGCTAACACAGTTTTTTTCTTGAGGTGAATTTGGGCCTTCCCTCAAGCTCAGGAGAGCCACAGGACCAATGTGAGCTTCTCACTGAAGCCTTTTGGCCACCCCCACCCCCCCGGGAATGTTGCTGCTATTGCATTCCTTGGATTTTCAAGAAAGAGGAGGCTGAAACATTCTGGCAGGTAAGGATGTGGCCTGATTGAGAATAAAAGAAGGAAGAATACTTTTGCCAGGGACATTCTAGGAAAACATATCTGTGGCCTAAAAACATGTTACACTGTTTATGGGACCACTTCGTGTCTGCCATGGATGCTGTCAAGCAGACATGTGCTGGGAGTTCCCTGTTGAAACTTAATTCTCTGGCATGTGGGGGCCCAATTTGGATTGGGAGCCTGTCAGGGTGGAAAGAGTTTATTTCCCAGCACCATTTCCTTAACCTTAATGCCCTTACATCTACTGATGGCCCCAAGGACTTGCTGTTTGCACTGCTGGGAAAACTTACACATAGCTAATTGTAGTAGAAAAGAGCAAGAGCCTAGTAACACCTGAAGACTAACAACACTTGTGGCTTTTTTGAGTTAAGTGAGCCACAAATTTTAGGTGCTACTAGACTCTTGCTCTTTTCTACTGCTACAGAGAGACTAACACAGCTACCCATCATGATGTGGCTGATTGGAACATGTGTAGCACATCAGTCCATGCAGGTTTCTCCCACAGGAGTCAGGATGGACTTGTGAACAGTGTAATGCAGGGCTATTTTTGGGCAGGAACACACAGGAATGGAGTTCCGGCTGGCTCCCGAGTTGGCCACGCCAGGCAGGAACTCATTAGCATAATAGGCCACACCCAACAGCAGAAACTCATTAGGACTGGCTACATTAGGGGTGTGTGGCCTAACATGCAAAGGATTTCCAGCTACAAAAAAAGCCCTGGGTTTTGACAACAGACAAGGTAAACAGAATAAGAAGCAACAGGTTGGTGTGGCTGGATGACCAGACTTCTGGTAACATGGGGGTGCGGCCTAATGTGCTAATGAGCTGTGCTGTCAGGGGTGTGGCCTAATAGGCTAATGAGTTTCTGCTGTTGGGTGTGGCCTATTAGGCTAATGAGTTCCTGCTGGGCTTTTTCTACAAAAAGAGCCCTGGACACTGTAATGTATAGTCATGTCTGGTAAACAGATTCCCAACAGGAGCGAGGTTTGGCGTCAAGAACATGAACTGGACAGAACCAGCAGGAAAAAAGAGAGAAGCTGAACTCTTGGCAAACTTAATTTTTTTAAAATTAAACATCATTAAGAGGTATGTTTATGCCTAGGGAATGAGGACTGCATTCATTTTTTATGCCTCCTTTGCTCAGTAGTTGGACATTTTTGCTCACTACATGTTCCTGCAATCAATACCATTAAACATAAGCAAAGCTAAACATCTCCTTTTAGGACATTGGTGTTTTAAGTAGAGCAGAACGACCACAATAAAAGCCTAAACTTTTGTCCTGCCACTTAAAAAGGTACAAAGAAAAGACACGGAAACTCCTGCCTGAATAAGCTTGCTCACCTCCAGGTGGTGGCTGGAGATCTCCAGGGATTACAACTGATCTCCAGACTACAACAATCAGTTCCCCTGGAGGAAAAGGCTGCATTGAAGGGTGGACACCTTGCACTGTGCCCAGTCATGGTTCCTCCCCTCCAGGGCTCTTTTTGCAGCAGGAACTCCTTTGCATATTAGGTGACACACCCCTAATGTAGCCAATCCTCCAAGAGCTTACAGAGCTCTTCTTACAGGGGCTACTGTAAGCTCTTGGAGGATTGGCTACAATAGGGGTGCGTCACCTAATATGCAAAGGAGTTCCTGCTGCAAAAAGAGCCCTGTACCCCTCCCTAAATCCTGCCCCCCCCAGGCTCCACTCCAAAGATCTCCAGGAATTTCCCTACCTGGAGTTGGCAACCCTATGTATGAACTTGAATTACTGCTGGACTGCAAGGTCTGTAGTCCTAAGAACACTTTTGAGGGTGTAAGCCCATTGAATAAAATGGGACTTACTTTTAAGTAGACCCACTTAGCTTTAACCCCAAGGGCGCCCATATTCAGGGTAAATTGAAATCGGGAGTGAGTGAAAGACCGGTAAATATTATCTATTTTATTTTTGTTTTATTATTTGCACTTCTATCCCGCCCATCCCACGAGCAGGCTCAGGGCGGGTAACATCATTATTTAAAACACGATAAAACATTGTAACAATTAAAACAAAAAGGGTACAGCTTGAAACAGCGTCAGTTGGCTATAAAGTTCTGGCCCAATGGTGTGGTGAGTTAAAGGCCAGTTGTTGGTGGTCAATAAATGGACGGGTGACAGCAACCTCAGGGAGGCCATATATGGGCGCCCATTGACTCAACCAAAGACCTGGTGGAACAGCTCTGTGCAGGCCCTGTGGAACTGAAGAAGATCCCACAGAGCCCTGTTCTCAATAGGAAGCATGTTCCACCAGGCTGGGGTAGAGATGTAAAATTTCCGGAAATTTTGAAGCTCAGGAAAAAACCCGTTTTTTCCCCGTTTTTTTCCGGGGGGAAACGGACATTTTTGGAAAAATTGGAAAAATGCTGCATTAGCATTTCTTTTGTCTCTTCTAGTTTGAAAGTCATTCTGTTACTTTAGGAACATAAAATATGACTATGGACATTTTTACTTGGCATGAAATTATCACAACTAGCATATTAAAAATATAGTGTATCCAAGCAATTATTACAGAATACCCACCCACATGCAATAACAAAACTGAAACTTTTTTATTTTCTTCTGACAATCGCACCTCCTAAAGGAAGAAATGCATCTTGTTCTTGCATTGGAGAGTTCAGTTTGTAACCTAGGACTTGCTTGTCTGGACCAATGAAGTGGACCAATGAAGTGGACCAATGAAGTGGGCCAAGACGGACAAAGGGCTTCCGGTTCTCTTACTGTCTCAATTGTGGTCGGGAGGTCCTGGTGGAGTGTCACAATCTTATCTGTGAAATAGCTCGCAAGTGCTTCTCAGTCAATGGCATTAAATGAATGAAACTTCTTGAAGAGAGGGGCTTTTTTCAGCAGAGTCTAAAAGCTATAGATACCTACTTGCTTCTGCTGGTGGAAGCAGTTTAATGTTCTTATTTCTGTTGAGGCTGATGGATGGAGTAAGGCTAGAGAGATCTCCTCAACAAGGTGCAGTTGTTTAGGATCAGGACCGGGTGTTTAAATGCCACTACTCCTTGGTAGAATGGAGGTGCTTCCATGGCTGTAATGTTCATGTGTGTTTTAATGCTTCTATCAAGACAAGTTTTCCCCTCCATAAGCACAAGACAGTCATTATAGCAGAGGAATTTTATATGGAAATATGGAAAAAAGTAATTAATTACTGGACAGCGATATGTCCATTAATTTGTCAAAAAAAGAGGCTATTGAAGCCAGAGTAATACAAAATAATTTCTCTCTGCCAATTGAACGCCACGGTGCCATGAATCACATACTGAGATAACGGAAAACTTCTCTTTCCCTTTCCCTGTTCAGTTCTCTTAAAACATCGCAATTTATTGAGTTTGGAGCGTAACCACTTTTCAGCGGTGAGACTTTTAATGGGAGAAAATCCTTCGCAGCCAAGGCACTGAAGTATTTTACCTATGGCTGTGAATGAAATTGAATCTTGATCCCAAACAGATTATATTCCCCCCCTGAAGACTCTGCCTAAGCACTTTAATATGGCTTCCTGAGAAGCAAACAAGAGAAAACTGGAAACACCAAGGGGGAAAGGACTGTCCCAAGGTCACACAGCTGCATGTAGTAAAGGAAAGGATGCCCTGCGAAGTAGCTGTGGGTCTGCCTGGTCTTGTATTGTCTACCTAGATGGGCAATTTGGGGGAAGCCTTTGCCCTGCCCTGCTACCTGAGGAAGGGAGAGCCAAATGAGACATGGGAAGTTCCGTGACAAGATCTCCCTAAGTGATTCAAATGGGGATGGTAGCACAAGGGAAGGAGGGTGCTTAAACCCCACACCATTTCCTTAGTCTGAAACAGTTCCTGGGAATGGTTATTTGCCAGCTCAGGAAACATACAGGTACTAATGTGGGCTGGGAGCAGAGGTCATTTCGGGGGGGGGGGAACGTGGGGGAACGCAGTTCCCCCGGGTGAGGTGCAGAGGGGCGGGGCACATGACGAAGCCCCGCCCCCTACTTCCGGCCACCCCGCTTCCAGCCCTCATTCAGCCAGGAGGAGGCAGGAGAAGAGGGCGGGTAAGTTGCTTCCCCGCCTCTCCCCACCCCTGCCTGCCTGGGGCCAGGGAGGGCCTTGGCGGGGCTTCCTTGCACTCCCACCGGCCTTGCAGGTCCATCGCCGGGCCCCTGATGTCAGGGGGTGTGGCATATGCTAATGAGTTATGCTAATGAGTTCCCCTAGCTCTTTTTCTACGAAATGACCCCTGGCTGGGAGGCTTATCTTCCCACTCTCCTCAATGCCCTCATCTGAATCGGCCGCCTCGGGTACCTGATGAGTGAATTTTTAAAATAGGTCCTGGGAATTATGATCATGGAACCCTGCAACATTGTGCCTGGTTGGAACCTCTAACTGAAGATCGGTTAGGATTGCCGACCTCTAGCTGGATTTAGAAAATAGAAACAGTAGGTTAGTTACTCTGAGGCATGTTTGGTCCAATTTACATAGCAGCAACCTTTGTAGGTGCTTTCCAAAGCTTAGGAGACCTGGCCCATATGTAAGTAGATTATGTAGTGGTCCATATTTTCTGCTTTGCAAATCGTATGATTAATTCTAAGGAGACATTCTCTTTTACAGAGAAACTGAATAATGTTTACCTGTTAAGAAACTGCAATGAGACTTCCTGTAGTGGGTAAGACTGCATGAGACTTGATAAAATAAGTGTTTGATAAAAATGGTTATAAAATAAGTGTTTAATGTGGATAAAAATGGTTGTAATAAAATGTTTGTACTTTGTGAAATATTATGTAGTTAAAATGGCTAAAAAAATGTTTGTATTTTATAAGCATGATTGTATTTTATATTCTTATAGCTTTTAGTTCCTGAGGAAGGACCTGAAGTCCGAAACACTGATCAATACCTAGGAAAAGTGTTGGACATCTATTCCAGACTTTATTGTTTTCCTTTGAGAGATTCCTATTCTGGACTTTGTTCTTCCCCTTGGGGAAATTGTGGACTTTTGTATTTTCCTATGATGGATTACATGTGTTGAATTACTTATTGTGTTGAAGTCTCTTTTTGTAAGCTCTTCTGCGGGTTTTTACAGTGCACGTTATTTTTTGGGTTTTTCTTGACCTCTAGCTGGGGCCTGGAGATCTCCCAGAATTACCACTAGTCTCCAGACTACAGAGATCAGCTCCCTTGGAGAAAATGGCAACTTTGGAAGGTGGGCTGTTTGGCATTATGCCATGCTGACTTCCATCACCTCCCCCAAACCCCACCACCCCCAGGCTTCACCACACAGAATCTCCAGAGGTTTCCCAACCCAGACTTGGCAACCCTAAGATTGATTCTAAGTGCAGACGGAGTTAGGAGCTTTTTGTATCAAGCCTGCCATGTGCTTATTTCTTGAGCTAGCAGTCGTGTTTTCTTTGCACCCTGGAAATCTGAGTCTCTTGCTCTGTTGGCCGTGCTGGGACGAAAGAGGCCTGGCTTTGTAAACTGCCTGGCCAAGAAACTGTCCACATCCCAAGGTTGGGCATTCTGAGCTCTTGGCAGGAAGAGCAGATTGCAAGCATAATTAATTAATTAATTCCTCGTTGAGTCTTCAGGTTATGGTTGCCAGCTCTGGGTCTGGAAATGCCTGGAGAAGAAGAGGAAGAAGAGATTGGATTTATACCCCGCCCTTCACTTGGAGTTTCAGAGCGGCTTACAAACTCCTTTCCCTTCCCCTCCCCACAACAGACACCCTGTGAGGTGGGTGGGGCTGAGAGAACTCTGACACAAACTGCTCTTTTTCAAGGACAGCTGTGCCAGAGCTTGTGACTGACCCAAGGTCACATCAGCAGGTGCAAGTGGAGGAGTGGGGAATCAAACCCGGTTCTCCCAGATTAGAGTCCGCACACTTAACCACTACACCAAACTGGCTCTCTATTTTGGGAATGGAGCTTGAAAAGGGTGGGGTTTGGAGAGAGGGATGGGTATGAATGGGCTCACAAACTAAAGTTTGTGATGAACTTTGATGGGTTCATGTTTCACAATCTAAAGTTTGTGGCAGGTCAACCAGCACAAACTTTCCACAAACTTTCAAGCTTTTTGAGGAGGTTTGTGATGATTTGTGAATGGATACATTTCCAGACAGACTTCACTCAATCAAAATGTTTACCAAACTTCAAGGCAACAGAGGGGGTGGAATTCTCCCGCCTTGGAAACACTCCGGTCAGTTTCAAACTAGCCATATCAGTTTCAAGAGGGGCCTGTTTCACAGATAAGATTGTGACACATTACTGAACATTTCTATGTTACTACCACCCTTTCCCCTTTATACATGCCTTCTTGAAGAATTTTGCTTTACATATTACGCGGAATGATAAAAATCCTTCCTGACCTTGTCAGGCAGGCTGTTCTACTAAGTAGGAGCCACTGCAGAGAAGGTTCTGTGTGGAGGACGATGAGAATTAAGTGACAAGACAGCAGAAGGGGAGGAGGTGCCAGTCATTTCCCCAGCCCAAATTTCCCCCTCCCTCCAATCTTTTCTATTGTTGTTGTTGTTCAGTCGCACAGTCGAGTCCGACTCTTCACGACCCCATGGACCAGATCATGCCAGGCCTTCCAGTCTTCTGCCGTCCTCTGAAGTTTGCTCAACTTCATGTTTGTTGCGTCGATAACACTGTCTAACCATCTCATCCTTTGCCATCCCCGTCTTCTTTGACCTTCAGTCTTTCCCAGCATCAGGGTCTTCTCCAGTGAGGGCTCCCTTCTCATTTGGTGGCCAAAGCATTTGAGCTTCAGTTTCATTATCTGGCCTTCTAGGGAACAGTCAGGGTTGATTTCTTTTAGGATTGACTGATTTGATCTTCTTGCAGTCCAAGGGACTCTCAAGAGTCTTCTCTAGCACCATAGTTCAAAAGAATCTATTCTTCCACGCTCGGCCTTCCTTATAGTCCAACTCTCGCAGCCATACATGACTACTGGGAATACCATTGCTTTGACCATGCAGACTTTTGTTGGCAGGGTGCTGTCTCTACTTTTTATCATGCTGTTTAGGTTCACCATCGCTTTCCTCCCAAGGAGCAGGCGTCTTTTAATCTTTTCTATTACAGGTTTTTAAATGGGAGAATACTAAAAGGGAAACTGAGGGAGTAAGAGAAAGGAAACAGTGGTTGGGGAGAGGGTTATCATTTCTTGGCATGTGTTCTATTCCCCATCACTCCCATTGTAAGCAGAGTTTGGGCCCGATATGGCTGATCTTTCAGGTATGCTTCAATCAAGGTATGTGTGAATGGGAACATTGCTTTTGTTAACATTCCTGATCATGGGGAAGGAGCCTGTGCAGCTACACCTTCTATGCACATAGATTCTGTGATTGTGATGGCCCAGTGATCCTATGTCAATGAGTCCAGAGCCAGCACACTCGTTCCCGCACCCCCTCTAAGTGTTTCGAAATCAATGCACACAGTGTGAAGCGAACAGGGCTTTAGAAAAACACCCTAATTTATTCTGTCGGCCACCTTGGGAGGTTGTTAAGCACATGCTTGGAAGGACATAGTGTCAGTTGTGCTGTCAGCGGTTATTTCAATTAACACCAAGGTAGCAAAAGTCATTATTTTCAGGGGAAATGTACCTTTTCAAGATCCCTTTTGTACTACTGAGGCTGCTGTTCAGAGCCCACATGCTGGGAACATCTGCTGAAAGTCTCATTGTCAGACCCCTGTGTATACTCACTCCCAATAACACTCTTCAGGTGCAAGATTTGTTTATTGAGATAAGCAGTTGATACAGGTGTAAGCCAACTCGTGTCAGAACTGGCAAGTATTGGCGCCAAACCCACTAGTATACCCACTTCAAACTACACCCCCAAGCCAGGGTCCAATCACACTGGTCATCCATTCCGCCAAGCTGAAGCATGATCTTTTCTCCCCCCGCCCCACCACCTGTGAACTATAAAGGGTATCTATAACTGCGTTCCTGGCAGCAAAGGCTTCAAGGTCACTTGTCTCGGGAGGCCACTTGGAATTTGTTACAGGTGCCTAGCAAAGCTGGTTCCCACACATACTTCCGAATTCACTCCCCTGCTTCCAGCTCTAAGTGAAAGCATCACAGAGAACAGAGATCAACATGGCAAATAAAGTACAGAGTTTGACACCCATGTCCATTTCCTCATTGTGAGATGTTGCTTCTTGCAGGAGGGGCTGAGAATATCCCTCTGACATGAGCAACGGGTAAATGAAAGACAGAATCGGCTGAGAATCCCTCTGCTGGGCTTCTGCAAAAGTCAATCATTAACAGTAGCAAAGGTTCCTTCTCAAGAGATTGCTCTGGTGTGGCCTGTGACACTTCTGCCCAGCTCCCCAGCCAGATACCCTCACTTCCCACACCAAACAAATGATAGAGACTCAGCCCTGCTCAGAGGCTGGGACAGAAGTTGTTCTTTTGGGTGAGGGAGATCTGTCTGTCTCAGTAGAAGTCCCTCATTGTCCCCAATGCCCTCTTAAGCTGTATTCCTTTGGGCAGCGGGCCACTACCTCCTGGTTCTTATCCCCACTTCCCTTTGTTGCTGCCAGGAGGTACAGCAACCTACAGGTGCATTTTCCTAGCCTGAATGTGCAGCCAAGCCATGGGCAGGGATCAAGGGAATGGGTCATAATTGAATCAGCTTTATTACTACAAAACACAACTCTAGAGTAAATATAGTTTACAGGACTAGCATACAAACTGGGGGGGGGGAGGAACAAAGAAAATTTGCTAATCCTACAAATCTGGAGCATTTGCATTCCCCTCCTTGCTGGGAGTTGCAAATGGGTGTATGCATAGAGTGGATGCTGTCCTGCATAGTTCTGCACTCAGCTATGCACATGCACACACAGGGACAACTCCTTTTCAGGTCCCACCCACACACACACAAACACGTGTGTCAAATCAAGATGTTAACAAATCTGGGCCTTAGGTTCTGGAGCCCAAAAATCCACCAGACCCAGTCTGGTCAATAGAGAGGTAACAGAGATGCCATGTTTTCACTCCTTGCTGTAAGATCAAGCCTATCAGGATTAATAAGGCTGGGTGTCTCCTCAAAGCTGGTCAGCCATCACAACTCTCATGCCCCATCTATCATCTGCCCTCATCCACGACACCTCATCCAGACCTTTTACCTTGAGATTAACGTTTTCATGAAAATTGTAAATGGATACCTTTCCTGTATATAAGGTTCACATAAGCTATAACTGTACTAAGACACTGTTGCAAATCTAATATCCATAGTGTTTTGTTAGAAGCACCGTTGGGAGGCATTTAACCTTTCTCCCTACTTCTGCTTGTGCAAGGCACATCCACTTGTATGGGGGGGATAGTCTGTGATTTTGGCAGATTTCCAACTCAAGCTTCATCCTCCAAGTCACACCACAGCCCGTGCTACTCCTGAAGGCCCTTCAGTGCTCAGGAGCAGTTTCTCAGGTGCCACAAAGGGCAGCAGAAGACAAGGAGAGGTGGGAAAGGCCCATCCCAGGAGTAGAGCTTCACTTGCCATCCTTCAGCTCAATCTCCTAGTTCAAAAATCCTCAACATGGTTGAGGTGCCATGGCAACCACATGGCAACCTGGTGCCCATAGGCATTGTGAATTTTGAATGGAATGGAAAGATTCAGGTCACTTCCTGGCTGACTAACGCAGTGCTGAACACATTCTTGTCAAGTGTGTCACAGCCTGCTTTGAGATTTTCTGACAACTCAGTTTGGCATCCCCTTTCTGTGATCATGCAGGGAACCAAACTCTCCCCTTCTTTTGGAAATCGCAACCAAATGGTTTCTCTTCCCCAAAGCAAAAATGGCAGCCATTTCATGGTGGCACCTCTATGCATCAATAGAGACTCAACAAGATTGGGGGGGGGGGGTCTCTGACTTGGCCCTTGGCCTCAGATGTTTTATGTTACCATTTAATCTTATTCTCTGTAGTGTCTTTGCTTCCAATGCCTATATGACAACCCCATAAGCACTCCAACAAAAATCAAATGGTTCAGCACAGCCAATCAAATTGGTCGAGAACTTTGGTGACTACGAAGGAGAAAGAAAACAGTATCAAAACAAAGCAGCAGCTGAGCCAATGAGAGAGCGCCAAACAACAGTGAAGCCATGCTCGTGTTTGACGATGTGGGTATTTTTTTCCAGCAATTCATTGAACTGTAGCAAACGAGGCAAATATTGAAATTAGAGAACATTTGGGGACTGCCCTAAGATGTAGGTGAAGCTAACTTTCTTTGTATTAGTTTTCCTTCCAGGGCATTCCATAACTCTGGTGAGCACTCTATGTTTTATTAGTGTCATAAAAGACTTGAGGCTACTCTTCTCCATCATTTTATTTATATGGATTTCTCTCTTGACACTGCCCTGGGGCTCCCTAGGGCAGTTTACAGCACATTTTTACAAACCAAGCCGTAAAAATCACCCTAAGAATATACTACACAAAGCAAATTAAACCCAGGGCTCACTAAATAAAAATACATATACCGGCTGTTTCAAACTCTATGAATGTTATTCATAGGCGATGGCATTTGCCTGCCAAGTAAATAGCTGGGGAAAGCCTATTAAAGGTTTGAGAAAGGAGAAAGCATGGAGGCTAGATATCTAGAATCTCCTGATCTAGGCCCCATAAAACTTGGGAAGTGCTCATAGTCCTTGTAAAGGTGTGCAAGGGAAAAGGGCAAAATGTGCCATTGCTACAGACTGTTCTACTACAGCTTCTACTATGGTAAAAGGTAAAGGTAAAGGTTCCCTTGCTCGAAAGCCAGTCGAATCTGACTCTAGGGTTGCGGTGCTCATCTCCGTTTCAAAGCCAAAGAGCCAGCGCTGTCCGAAGACGTTTCCGTGGTCATGTGGCCGGCATGACTAAACACCAAGGCGCATGGAACGCTGTTACCTTCCCACCGAAGTGGTACCTATTTATCTACTTGCAATTTCTTGCTTTCGAACTGCTAGGTTGGCAGGAGCTGGAACTAGAGACGGAAGCTCACTCCGTCATGCGGCAACTCGGGTCTCGAACTGCTGAACTACTGACCTTCCACAGCTGCAGTTCAGCATCTTAACCACTTGAGCCACCGCAGCTAAATCAGCACTTGTCAGAAACTGGTTAGGTTTTCATCTTATGAATGAACATGGCAGGTTGCTCTGTGTACAGAATAGTGTCAGACATGAGTCTGGGAAACCCAAGTTCAAATTCTCATTTCGCCATGAAGACTTTGTAGACTCAGGTGGGGGTAACCGTGTTGGTCCGAAGCAGCAGAACAAAGTTTGAGCCCAGTGGCACCTTTAAGACCCAACAGAGTTTTATTCATAGTATAAGGTATAAGCTGAGGAAGTGTGCATGCACACGGAAGCTTATACCTTGAATAAAACTTTGTTGGTCTTAGAGGTGCCACTGCACTCAAACTTTATGAAGCTCTGTAGGTGACGAAACTTCGCAACAGTGAGGCCAATTTCGGACAGTCTATGTATTCCGTTTCAGGAACTGGTCACTAACAGGTTTTCTCTGTCATTTCAGACAGACCCGTTTTAATAACTGGTCCCTCACGGAATATATTTACCTGTTCAGACAAACACGCTTCTGTCCCGTTCGGGAAGCATGCCTGAAGCGTTGTTGACTCAAACTGCTTTCCTCCAGTCTTCGATCCTTCCCACTGCTTCTGAAGCGCTATGGGGTGCCGTGTAAAATGCCCCATGTAGCGCTTCCTGCGATGACAGTTCCTTTTGTGCCATTTTCCTCCCCACGCGCGATCATTCCTCTTTTTTTAAAAACATTCTATTGGGAGCGCTATGGCGCTGAAGCAGGACTACAAATCAGCACCATAGCGACCCCATTGAAATTCCTGGACTCCATTTAGATACACTGACATTCGCCACTGCTGTCACTTGGAATAAGTACCTGATTGGACACCATGTTTAAGTGAGAAATCAGTGGCAGAAGTGAATGATGAGATATTTGGTCAATTTTTTAAAAGTTCGCTTTAGAGGAGGTGTAGACTCAGGCACACACACAGAAGCACACATGCTCCATGGTTTGAGGGAGTTAAGGAAGGAAGGAAGGAAGGAAAGCTTCCTGGGTTTCAAAACTGTCCAGTTCCTTCCCCACCCCCTGCGCTTGAACTCTGTATCCAGTGAGCTCCTTGTTTCCAGGGGACACCTCCTTGTTGCTTTTCTCAAGCAACTGTTGGATGGGATTGCAGCCAGGGATACACAGATAGGGTCAAACTACACGCCAAACACATGCTGAAGCACAAGTGCTTGACCAGACTCACAGTCAGATGTACATTGGAGGAGCTCTCCTTAAAGGTAAAGGTAAAGGTTCCCTTGCTCGAAAGCCAGTCGAATCCGACTCTAGGGTTGCGGTGCTCATCTCAGTTTCCAAGCCGAAGTGCCAGCGCTGTCCGAAGACGTTTCCGTGGTCATGTGGCCGGCATGACTAAACACCAAGGCGCACGGAACGCTGTTCCCTTCCCACCGAAGTGGTACCTATTTATCTACTTGCAATTTCTTGCTTTCGAACTGCTAGATTGGCAGGAGCTGGAACTAGAGAAGGGAGCTCACTCCATCATGCGGCACCCGGGTCTCGAACTGCTGAACTACTGACCTTCCACATCCTGCATCTTAACCACTTGAGCCACCGCAGCTTATTTGCTTAGTGCTACAAGGGAATGCTGCAAGGGGGGGCGCTTCTGGTTTCTCTCCCACCCCACTTTTGCCAGCAGAAAGGGCAGTGGGGGAGGGGCTTTTCACCCCCTTTTCTCTGGCTCCATGTGCCCCAGGAAGGAGGTGTGGAGCCAGAGAAAATGCAGGAGAAGCCACCTGCCCTTTCTGCTGTCCAAAGTGGGCTGGGAGGGAAACTGGAAGCTTCCTCTGTTCCATTGCAGCACTGAGTGAATAAGCGCATGGGCAGGGATCAGGGTTTATATCTGTCCTTGCCAAACAAATTGGAGACATGCAGGGCTCTTTTTGTAGAAAAAGCCCAGCAGGAACTCATTAGCATAATAGGCCGCACCCAACAGCAGAAACTCATTAGCCTAATAGGCCACACACCCCAACATCACAGTTCATTAGCATATTAGGCCACACCCCCATGTCTTCCCTTGACTTGCCCAGTTGCCCCGTGGCTGCGGGATGCCTGGCAAGCTGGTCCTTAAATGCCTCCCCGATCCTTCCAGCCCTCCCCCTGGCCTGCCTGCTTCGGAGTCGCTGGGGGAGGGGGTTTGCCCTCCAGGCCTTCCCTCTGTAGCCACGAGCACAGACGTTTTAGCTGTAGTGGGCATGGTCAACTCTGAAGCCAGCCGGAACTCCGTTCCTGTGCGTTCCTGCCCAAAAATAGCCCTGGAGACATGCATAAATGTATGCCCCCAAATAATGCCATATGTGATGTTGCACAAACCACTACCGCCAAGAGTCAGATCCTCCTCTCTGTCCAGCCTGTCTTTTCTTGTGGGGAGACAGTAGGAAGTGAAATGATCTCCCAGTGTTCCAGAGCCCCATCATGGTGATTTTTTTTTTTTGCCATACCAACAAAGACCTGGCTTCCCCTGCAGAGGGGAGAGGAGGAAGAAGTCATCTCAATGATGAACTGACAGAATTGGGTCTTTTATTATGCTTACAGATGAGCAGGCACTGAAGAGAGCCTGTTTTATTCGAAATCAGGTTGGCTTCAGAATTTTTTTGCACCTGATAGTTTCCAGAGTGTCAAAATGAGTCAAAGAATGCCAGACCCATACAATTTCTATAAAATATCACATTTGTAGCAGACCGTACTGATTAAGTGGTTTGTACAAAGTACATTCTAATTTTTGGCAACTATTTCTTAAAAGTCATCAGTTAGAGCTGTCCCTTCTAATAACCACAACTTTTCTCAAGACATTTCTTAGTGACTAGAGTTTGTAGATTCCCCGGTTTGCTGTCAGTTGCTAATACGATTTTTGCTACCATGATTTATGCAAAAGGATCTAATTAATATAATTTTGGCTTCCTCAAAAAATGTAGAAGAAAAATGTTGCCACTTCTGAACAGGAAGTTATTGCTTCACAGGGTCATGCTGCTGAAATATGTGTCACAACATGGTAAACTCTTGTCTTGAACGCAGTCCCAGTAGTGTTGGTTTCTATGTTCTTCAAACCATGTGGAAAGAAGCTTCCCATTGGCTGTAGTAACTATCGTTTTCAAAGTGATGATATGTGCCAAAGCCACACTATCCTCCTACTTAGGCCTCTTCACCCTCTGTACTGGAGGCAAAGCACAATTTGCTTATCACTGTCGTTCTTTCTTGTTCTCTGTAGCGTTCAGTCAGGATGCTGGTATTATTTTCTCTTCCTGCACAGCAGGCAAAAACAGTTTATGCCAGAGAGAAGAAAAGAAGAAGAGTTGTTTTTTATACCCCGCTTTTCTCTACCTTTTAAGGATCATAGAGTCTTAAGCCAGTTTATAATCTCCATCCCTTCCTCTCTGCATAACAGGCACCTTGTGAGGTAGGTGGGGCTGAGAGAGTTCTGAGAGAATTGTGACTGGCCCAAGGTCACCCAGTGGGCTTCATGTGGAGAAGTGGGGAATCAAACCTGGTTCTCCAGATTAGAGGTTATCATTCTTAACCACTATACCATGCTGGCTTTTAAAGATGGGAGGGGGGAAGCTGAGGGTGTTATTTCTTTGTTTCCTGTGACAAAACAACAACAACAACGAAGTTAGCAACTCTCTGCACTGAGACTGTGTGAAGACAAGCGGTTCTCTCTTTGACTGGAATGCAGGGTGAGAAGAGGGCTGGTCTGGTCTCCAGGTGCATTTGTGACAGACTGCACTTTTTAAGAGGCTTAGAAATGCTGTACCAATAACTAAAGGGCTGTGAAGAGTTAATTCTTCACATAGCCAGAGAGCCTTGAGTGACAGGCTACTCTAAGCAATCTGATTGGTTAGCATTAGCTGAGCAAAAAAACCCCAACACCTTGAGAGAGCTGAATGCTAAGGAGATTCAGTCAGATTCCTGCCTTAACTGAGAAGAAACATGTATTGAGACTAATGTTCCCTCTAAGCTATGGATTCTTGTGAGCAAAAATTCTACTTTGTGAGCTACTGGCATTAAAGTTGTGAGTGAACAATTTGGCTGTTGTGTAAATTAGTTTGCTCTGGAGCCAACCATCCTGAGCTAAGACAAAAATGTGTGAACTGGAGGCTAAAAAACTGTGAGCTAGCTCACACTAACTCAGCTTAGAAGGAACACTGATGGCAACCATCTGAGAATAGTCCTGACAGAAAAAGGCTTTAGTGCTGACAAAGTCAGAATTCACCTGTGACTGAATATAGTCTTAATTCAGCATTAGCTGAGGGCCATTTTGAACACAGACAGTGAACTGGGGGAAAGTTTGGCAATGAGGTTTGGGTAGTAGGGATGACTCCCTTTCAGGCCAAAAGGAAAGGGGATGAATCTTCTAGAGAGTCAAACAGGGACTCTTAGAAGTTCAGAACTCCCTGGTCTGGTGTGATTAGGAACTGCCTGTAGAGACCTTAAAAGTCAGTGAACAACTCAAGAAGAGTACTGGTGTTCCAAGAGAAGGGGTTTGAGTACTCGGAAGAGGATGCCAGCGATTATACAAATAAAGTGTACTCTAGTGCTTGGGAAAACACTGGAACTAAAGCCTCTCAATATAAAGATCTAAGTAACTGTGAATAAATTAAGAAAGCCTCATTAGCCTGATACAGAAGATCAAAAGTCTGTGCTTGTACTAGTTTTACCTCAGTAATTTCAACTACTGATTTCATCTGACCTTTCCCCTTGATGTTAAACAAAACCTTTTGTTATTTTTGAATTTTAAAAGTGTCTCAAGTACAATTTTCAAGGGTTTAAGATAAAGGGCGATCCTATCCCTTCCCTCAGGTTTCTGGGCAGAGCAAATAGCCAAAATATATCTTACTGACAGGGTGGGACAGCCAAAGTTTCTTCAGGGGAGAAGAAAACACATTATCAGGGCTGCTCAGTCAGTGAAAGGACAGAGAAACGGAGGGAAAATTTTGCCTCTGAATAGAGGGAAGTGGATGGGATGTGTCATAGCATCTGTCTGAAATTGGTAGATGCTGAAACTGCCAAGAAACTTTTTTTCCAAATGAAGTTATGAAGGTTTTCTAGTTCTTTCACTAGTCACTTAAATAACAGCAAAATACCAGCTGCCAAGTGGTTATGTGCAACCTACATTTCCTACTGCATTCCATGAAACCCTCAGAAAAGTTCCCACTTTGAAGGTGCTCTTGAGATTCTTGGGACTTCTATTAACAAGTTTATTTTCTGACTGCTCACTACTCCCTTTAAAACTTCCTGTGTGAGCGTTGTGCTTTTGGGGACATAAACTGCCCAGCAATTTTCCTTTCCCATCTTAATTGAATAAATTTATGGCTGCCAGGGGAGCTGTTAAAGGCAAACCACTGGTCTTACCTGTGAGGCTAGTCCAACAACCAATCAGCGATACAATTTGATCTCCACATCCTATTGAAGAAGAGACGAATGTCACACTAGGGTATATTGGATGTCTTCAAGGGTTCTATTTTCCCACATCTTCACTGTTTTGTTTTGTCTTTTGTTAAATGATTCTGCTGTTCTGTCCTCTCTAGGACACCCTCTTATTTCAAAGAGTCCTGCTGTTTTAGAAATGGGAAGCTCTTATTGTCGAAGGGATTGAAGCTAGAATGAAAATTCACCCTGGAAGCCAAAACCAAATTGCAGCACTAGATATGAAGGGGCTCGCTTACATTGTTTTAAAAGATTGTGCTGATAACTGGCTGGTCTGGGCAGTTCAGTGTGTGGTGAGTTAAGCCAATCATGTCCTTTCTGAATACATTCCAATACTATACCTCTAAAAATGGTACTTTGACAAGGGGTGAACAGTTTTTTTAGTTGCTCCCTAAGGTTTCCCTGAACATCTTGCTTCTTCCGCTGGAAACTGGTTCTTCTGGCGAGGACTCTCTGTCTGAGCAGGGGGCAGCAGCCCCAAAAAGTCCCTACAAGTTGCGGAAGAGGGAAAAAAAGAAGTAAAGGCTGATGGGCTCTGAATTGTGCCTTTGAGAACTTTGGTTCTTGGGGATGATTGGGGGTACTGTTACTAGACAGTTAAAGGTAAACTTTAAGGGTAAAAGGTTTTAAATGTTTGACTCAGTTTATAAAAGGAACAACGGCCCCTGCCACACGGCAGGGGATAAGTCACTCAAAGCGTGGCTTTTAAAAGCCGCGCCAAAGTTGAGACGCCGCGGCGGGATCCCACGATCCCCTGGGCCGCGGCGCCTTTTCTCCCCGGCACGATCAGATGCCAGGGAGAAAACACAGTTCAGATGGGGAGCCTGCCGAACTGCGCATATCGGAGCATGCGCAGTTCGGCTAGGAGCCGGGGATGAGCCGGCGCAAAGACGCGCTGGCGATCCGACGGCCCGGCTTGCGGCACTTCAATCAGAAGAACCACCCAGGTTAGGTGGTTCTTTTTGGTGCGGGTTTTCGGCCGGGAGAGACGGATCGGAGACGGGCAGGCAACGATTCCCAGATGTTGCCGTGGGATCGTGCCCGTTTGATCCGCCCCCGTTCTGTCTCGCTCCTTTTAGATAGTAGTGGGTACTTTACTTTCCCCCGTATATGTAGTATTCCCCCCCCCCTTTTTTTCTGTTGTACTTTTTTGTAGTTATAAAAAATCAATAAAAAATCCCCTCCGGGGGCTTAAAAAAAACAAAAAAAATCTTGCTCCTTCTCAGCTCTTAGGGTTGGGAAATATCTGGAGAATCTGGGGGGAGGGTCTGGGGAGACAGGGCCTTGGGGAGGGGCAGGATCTCAGTGGAGTATAATGCAGTACAGTCCACCCTCCAAAGCAGCCGTTTTCTCCAGGGGAACTGATCTCTGTTGTCTGGAGATCAGTTCTAATTCTGAGAGATTTCCAGGCCCCACCGAGAGGCCGGCAACCTTATCAATTCTGCTTTAACAAGGAAAAGATTAGAAGAATGTTGAGACTGGATCATGCACAGTTTGCCACACCTTTTGGTACCTTCATCTCATTTACATCTCATTTTTTTCTTTACTAGAATACAGATGTGCATTGCTAAAACACTGCACAAAAAGTGTATATGCACATCAGGCATATGACTGCATCAGAACTGTTTTTGCGTCGTGTTTCAGTGATGTGCATATGTGCTCCTGCACATTTCTAAAACACACACACACAAATGTTACAGATGTACATAAAATCTTGCTGATTGCTTTTATTGCAGTGTTTTAACAATGGAGGAGGGGAAAATATGGGGGATTGGAAGCTGTCACAAACTACCCATATCAGAGTTCTGTATAAAATTCAGAAACAGCTGTTTTGAGTCTGAGAGGATAAGGCGGGACATAAATGTGTTAAATAACTGGAATAATTAACAAAGGACAATTCCCAGTGAATGAGTTCTACTTTGGAAATAAGACCGGAAAACACTAACACCTGGTATACATTTGCAGCTGTATGAGGCGATAGAATGGGCTGTACCATTGCAAATGATAGGTGGGCATGTTCCCATTTTGTTCCCCCATGTAAACAGTCCCTGAAAAGAAAAGAAAAAATAGCACATTAGGAAGGAAAGTTCTAACTTAGCCTTTTTCATGATGTGCCAGTGTATTTTGTTGTTGTTCAGTTGCACAGTCGATCTTCACGACCCCATGGACAAGGTCTCGCCAGGCCCTCCTGTTTTCCGCCGTCCTCTGAAGTTTGGTCAGCTTCATGTTCATTGCATCTATGACACTGTCTAACCATCTCATCCTTTGCCGTCCCCGTCTTCTTTGACCTTCAATCTTTCCCAGCATCAGGGTCTTCTCCAGTGAGTGCTCCCTTCTCATTTGGTGGCCAAAGTATTTGAGCTTCAGTTTCATTATCTGGCCTTCCAGGGAACAGTCAGGGTTGATTTCTTTTAGGATTGACTGATTTGATCTTCTTGCAATCCAAGGGACTCTCAAGGGATTCCCTGGAGAAGGAAATGGCAACCCACTCCAGTATTTTTGCCAAGAAAACCCCATGGACAGTGCCAGTGTATAGGGGATTATTAATATTGGGGGACTTTGAAAATATGTATTTATTTACCTGCAGTCTGAAGTGGTATCGTTCCTTCTACCTCCTCAGCATTCTGCTATTTCATTATGTTGCACATCTAAACCAGGCCTAACCCTGGTTAACTCACATGCTTGCATTCATGAATGATGATTCAGTGGAGTTAGTTTCTAAATATGATTCCCTGTGTGAGAAGGGAGGGGGGAGAGGAGTGAGGTGCGTGTGCAGGCTCTGAAACAAGCTCAGTTCATGAACATCACAGCTTAATGTCACCTTAAAGTCATGTCTAAATTCATTTTCTGTCTTTAAATATGATATCCAAATATCAGTTAAAAAAAAAAAAAGAACCGGGTGAAAATTACTCTATATTTTCTGCTCATCATTTTAAAATATTGGCTTGGATCCAGTGTTTGCTGTTATCACTCCATTAAAGCTGATGGCCTACTTGTGTCAAGAATGAACGGAAACATTCATTCAAAGCTTTGTTCGTGGCATACATTTTTAAATGCTTTGAAAACCAAGAAGTGGTGCTTTTCATCATCCACATTTAGGGATTTTTTTCAGGATTGGAGGGGTGCTGTGTCTCTTGGTGAAATATGATCTTCTAAAGACTCTATGTTTCATCATAAATGTTCTTATATTGTGGATATCAGTGTGTAAGATGTGTAGAATGCAAGCAGAAGTCTTGTATTTCATTGATACTATTATCTGTGATCAGAAATCTACATGTAATAATGGTTTGATTTTTTTCAAGGACATGTTCTAAACTTATCTTGAAGTTGTCTTCTGCTGATTTTAGACCTTTGGTCCATCAAGGTAAATATTGTCGACTCAGACTGCCTGTGTCTCAGGCAGAGGTCTTACACATCACCTACTATCTGATCCCCTTTTAACTAGAGATGCCAGGGAATTAACGTAGAACTTTCTACATGCAGAGTGGATGCTCTACTGCTGAGCATGGCCTGCCCTCAATTACTAAACCTTCCTTGCTCAATTTCAGCATTGAGCATTGATGTAACACAAGTTCACAATGTAACCCAAGTAGGACTTTAATTAATTTTGCCTTGCATGTAATGGCTATTATCTCTCAATCAGAGCACCCCAGCACTCAATTTGAGCATTGACGATTTGTTCACAAGTAATATCGTAATTGATTTTGCCTCTGCATAGTTAGGGGAATTCAACATGGCAGTTAGCTGATAGCTACAGTTGGCACATATGCACAATTTACTGGTGTGTTTTGGATTACATATGCCCTAGTGTCATCATGAGCAGGTCAGCTATATTTTGAGTGTTTGTGCTGCTTTTGCAGCTGCAGAGGCATTTATCATGGTGGTATATGCTCAGAACATACTAGGTCAAACCACAGCTCCTGGGCGGCAGATCAAGAATGCACAAAGTGTCTGTAATCCAATTTAGGACACTCTATTAACATGAACATGTTTGACTTTGGAAGCAAAAAGGGTAATCAGGCAGTGGTGCTAGAGAGGGATATGAGACCCAACGTCCCTTCTAACTGCACTACATCCCAGCTGGATCAAGACATCCATAGAGGTATCTCTTTTATAAGTTAATTCCCCATCATCACCATATGGGTTGAGCAGACAGTAGATTGGAGAGGACACAGGTGCAGAAAGAAGGCCAGATGCAATCTAAGTTAGAACAATTTTTCTGTAGTCAAGCATACCCAGTCTGACAGCTGTGAATAACTGTGAGCCAAATGTTCAAGGTATTCACCTATTTACCTGTCCATTGACCATCCCAAAATGTCTGTTGAACAGCTTTGCAGTACTACAATGGCTATGGTGATGGAGTTTTAGTTTCTTGCCTTGTGAGGGATTGTGAGCATGGTCTGGCAACAGTGGCAGGGACACGGAGGGCCGCAATGCCCTGTGCATCTCTACATCACTTCAGGGGAGGGAGTATCAGAACCCAGAACCCAGAAGTGACATGGAGTAGCTCTAGCACTGCTGGAAACTCTGTGGTTTCCCCTCAAAGTGATGTAGAAATGCAAAGACTTTAAGAATAAATAAGTTCTCCTGCCACCTGTTGGAATGGCAGCAGGCAAGACATCCCACCACAACAGGAGTCCTGGGAGCCCTAATCTGAGCAGTAGGTGAGGTTGGTTCCACTCTAGGTCTGGCCAGGTCCTTAAATAATGTGAAGGGGGAACTATGCCACAAGACAGATTTGAACACTAAATGATAAGAATTTTATAAGAACAGTATTTATTTATAATTACTGGCTGACTGATTGATTTGCTGACTGTTCATCTCAATGATTGCCAGTGTCAGCTATGCTGCCATGGGGATTTGGGAGTTCATTCTGTGTCTTGTTAATTGTTATTGCATTCCTATCCCTGCTGCTTTGCCTTTTGCTGAAACGCTTATCTCTACAGATGTGCAGTAGGAGGTTGTGTTGTCTGGAGGGCTCCTACGTACTGTGAGAGACTCCTGGTTCTCAGCTTTAGCCACCTAACGGTTGCGGGAGGGTCCCTAATTTGCCAATGCCATGGGGGGGGTGCATACGAATACCCAATAATGCTCTAGTGGCTGTGGCCATTCCTAACAGTGCCTGTGTTACTGCTTCTATAGCTTTGCAATAAAAGTATAGCCGTTCCTGAATGCGTGTACTTCGTTGTTAGCTGTGGGTTCTGACAGCCAGGTCCAAACAATGACAACAAATCCGTAAGGGGAGGGGCCAAGTGGGATCGGCATCCAGCTCTGAGAGAACACACTGGCATGAAACACTGCCTCCAGCAGGTTGTCTGAAGAGGCGGCATAAACATTTCCTAAGTAATGTTTCCACGTAAATTGCACTGTGCTGTTTGAATGCTTGAAAAGTCACACGACAAAAGGGTCGAACTGCTTTCAAACAGCAAACAGACTGATGGCCAATCAGCTCCCAAATGGTGAACACATGGCGGGTCAAACTGGTGGGTGTTTGAGCCTCCAGAGGCTAACTAGAGAGTTCGATACAGCTGGTGGACTGTGTTTTGATTTCATGTGTCACAGGCTGTACAGGCCTGCATTGTTTAATACATGCTGAGTAGTTGTTGAATGCTCCATAACCTCAGAGCTGAGACATCTGGAAGCGCCGTGGGACTCTTATAATACATGGCCAAACAAACAAACAAAATATGTGTGCTATCAAAACACTGCATCCGGTACAAACCCCAAAGATGATGCAGTGGTCTCATGAGGAGAACAAATGACACCTTAGATTCTATCCATGATTTCAATGGGACTGACTTCCAAGTGAGCCTACAGTAGCCTTGGGCTATACAGGATAACAAATGAAAATGTTCTATTCTCATAACAGAAAGCAGCGAGACCTGTAGGGATCAGTCGGTGGCAATAGTTCATATTCTCCTGTGTGGCTCTGAATGGCTCTAGTGATTAATATTAAGGTTGCCGTATGCTGCGGTGCTTAATTTGCATTGTCTTTTATTGTTTGGCTAACTCAGAAAGGGCTGATTGTACTCTAAATCACAGCGGATGCTAGAGATTTCTTCTAATCTTGCACCACAGTGGTACTCTAATTATTTGTATAACAAAAGACATTCTGCACGAAGAAAAGACCCATAACCATCATGCAAAATCTTTTATTCAGAGAAGGTCCTTAGCTCAGCGGCCGAGGACACGCTTTGCACGCAGGTGTTCCCCAGGTTTAATGTCTTCATCTCTAACTAAAAAGGACTGTGAGTACAAAGCAGGGGGAACATGTGCTCCCCTGAGCCCTTGGATAGTCACTGCCAGTCAGGGTTGATGATGCTGGAAGAGGTAGACCAATGGTCTGACTATTTATGGCAGATTCATCTGCTCATTGGTCTCCAGGACTCGAAAAGGATCCTAAAGAATTAAGTGAGTTGCAGCATTCTGTAATAGAATGTCTGCAGCTTCTATTTAAATTAGAATTCCTTTAACAAAGGATCATGTTAAACAGCAGAATATGCTACCATGTTTTGGCATCTGTAGATGAGACACAGCTTTGAGAGGCTGAAATTTTTATCAGAGAAGCTGTGTGAATGGGAGGATTACCGGTTTTTCCAGTGGGTTTATGAAGCAGCTCTTTTTCCACTAGTGGGGGGAAAGGTGTATGTCACAAGTGGAAAAACAGCTTTGGAGAGTGATGGAGAACCTAGCTTGAAGGACCGTCTCCTCCCATGCTGTCCAGATCACTAATCAAGATCTACCTTCTGACCCCTGCTCTCTGTGCCCCTGTCGCCAGAGGTGAAGTGGTTGGCAACTACAGACAGGGCATTTGCAGTGGTGGCACCTTGTCTTTGGAATGTACTCCCCTTTGGATTTCACCTAGTATCTACCATACTGTCTTTTTAGGCATAAGACCAAAACATTTATTTTTAGCTAGGCTTTTAACTAAGAGGTTAAATTTTGCACATCAGGGGGACATAGTCATTAATTGGGAAAGCATCAAACACTAACACTGGGAAAACATTAATCGATAAAAAATTACACATGCAAACAGGCAAATTTTAGGTGGTTGAAGTTCAGTGGCTTGGATCCTATGAACATCGTTCACGTGCGCTAGACAGCCTCTGATCCAGAGCTTTTCTTCATGCAAATGGAAGTGAGCTGTGCGACAAAAGATGTCCAGAGCACAGGAAACTTGTTCAGAGGATCCAAGCCAGTAACGTTACCAAAGGAGGTTTTCAAATGAATTTAGGCAGCATGAATGTTTCTTGAACATATGCTGCCTGAAAAGAACCACAGATGTACAGGTAAAGGCATCCATAAGTGCGGCACAACTTAAACGTCCCTGTCAACTATGTTGAATGCATGCTGTAAATCAGGCTGTTGTAAAGCCAGGGGTCATTTCCTGCGGGAGCACACGGAAGTCGAGCTCTGGCAGTATGGAACCCAGGGGGCAGTCACGTGCAACAAGCAGGGCTGGCCCCAGCTTATTTTGTACCCTAGGCGAGGATCCCTTCTGGCGCCCCCCCCCCCAGTGCGCCCACCATGGCTTTAACCCGTTAATTGGATCTGTACCCCGGACCTCCCGTTCCCCTGGCACCCATGCTCTAAGCACTCACTTTTGCTTTTGTAACTTTGCCCGCTTTGCACATCTGGCTTCCACCAAGGAAGTCTCTGCAAAGAAAGGCACTCGCAGTCGCAAACAACCTCTGCTTCTCACTTGCCTAAGTTAGTTTGCTCTGGAGCCATCCTTTCTGAGCTGAGACTAAAATGTATGACCCGGAGACTAAAAAGCTGTCAGCTAGCTCACGCTAACTCAGCGTAGAGGGAACACTGGCCTCTTGGGGGGGGGCTCTTTGGATGGGCGGCTGTCTCCTGTCCAGGTACTTCGGTGACGTGTCCTGCGCCCTCCTTTCCCGGGGCTTTCTCCGCTAACTCGACGGTCCTGGCGGGAAGGAGGGAGAGTCCTGGGTGGCTGGTGGGCAACCTGTGGGGGACATTGGCAGTGGTGCAGCCTCTCTGCCGAGCCCAGGCTTCCCGCGGCCGCCCTGCACCAAAGGCGGAGCCCCGCAGCAATGACTTAGGCGGTGGGCTGACATGGCGAGGGAGGCTGCAACAGATCGCCTCCGAGGGGGCGGCTGAATGGGGGCCATTAGTGGGAGAAGAGCGCCGCAAAACCCCGCCACCACTGGAGCGCAAGTGGGGGGGGGGCTTCTTTACCTATTGCTGCCTTGCACTTTTCTACCGCCCTCCCCAGTGCAAACAAGGCCCGACACATCCATTCATCTATCCAGTTGCAGGGCTTTTGGAGGGGCGGGGGCTTTTGGCAGGGGGGGGCGTTTGGCGGGGGGGGGGGGGGGGGCCGGTTTGG
>NW_015162519.1:134542-135014 GCF_001447785.1 Gekko japonicus | reverse complement strand
CAGGTACAAGCTCTCCCTTCTCTGTGAGGACAGATCTGCACATCCCCCCCCCCAATAGCTAGCAATCCAAAACAGTCCAGTGGAGCCTGGGTGGTGGATGTTGCCTTCTGACACACTTCCGGTAATGTCAGGGGGTGTGGCATATGAAAAAAAAGTTATGCTAATAATTTATGCTAATGAGCTCCTGCACCTCTTTTTCTATGAAATGACCCCTGTGTAAAGCTAAGTGTGGGAAATTAGCACAATTGCCGACACCAGAATCTTGATGTTTTTCCTGCAGTCTGCACAGAACATTCTTTATTGGGAGCTGTTCCATATTATAAAATAAAAACCATGAATATGTTCTAATACCTTTAAGGGATTCAAAAAGATATCCTAAAGGGTGTACAGTGAACCTCAACTTCAATTTCCCCAATATAACTCTAATTTAACTTCACTAATTCTAACCAAGATGTTCCTCATCTACTCCAGC
>NW_015162519.1:118051-134350 GCF_001447785.1 Gekko japonicus | reverse complement strand
AGGAATGAGTGAGAGCAGAATCTCTCTCCCTCATTATAAAGATGTCTCCTCTTTAGTTCCAATCTATTCCCTCCGTAAATGTAAAACTGGCTCCACTGGAAACATTCACTTCTGCTTCAAAGATTTCTGAAGGTGGTTTTCAACATTCATAAGACTATTTTGCTGTGACAACGAGCTCCCCCCCCTTTGTGCATGCAAATAACCATTAGTCCAAAAGTTAATCATATTTTTCATACTGACATTGTTTCTGGCACAACCTCACTAATAATTATTATTATCGTATGGCAATGTTTGTAGTATAGCCAGGAGATCCAAAGATTGACTGGCAGCCTTAAGTTCTAGCCCTTTAGCATTGTACACCACTGAAGTGGTGAGCGAGACTTATTTTTGGGGCTGCGAGAGACTGAAAAAGCTGTGACTGGCCAAAGGTCACCCAGCTGGTTTCATGTGGAGGAGTGCGGAATCAAACCCGGTTCTCCAGATTAGAGTACATTGCTCTTAAACACTACACCACGCTGGCTCTCTACAACCTCACTGAATGTGTCACATAAAATTTAGCATTTAGGTAGCACTTTCAGGGTTCATGGTGCTTCCCAGACATGGGCTCAGTTCAGTCTTAACTCAAAACTGTGGTGGTTTGTGGCTATGAGGAATTCCGTGGGAAACATGGAAGCTTGGGAGCCTAGGAGAGATACACCTTCTTTACATTACCAGCAGGGGCCCCACCTTATAGATCTGGGGCCCTCACCATCTGAACTACTGGGTACCCTTTGTAACGCCTTACCCCACATTTTCACCTGAACAGTCCACCCATGAAAACCCCATATCCACGACAGCGCCTGTGGCATTCCTTTTTGAGCAGTGACGTGTTACTGCCCCCACTACTTAGGTCCCTGCCACACGAGGAACAAAAAGAATGGGCAAAGTGCGGCTTTTAAAAGCCACACCAAAATAGGCACGCGGCAGCAGGATCATACAGATCCCGTGAGCCGCCGTGCAAGCCACGGGAGGCTGCCGAACTGCGCATGTCTGAGCATGCGCAGTTTGGCCAGGACCCGGGGATGCGCCGGCGGAAGAATGCGCCGGCGATCCCATGGCCGACTTTGATGCGGCCATTCAGAAAGAACCATCTCGGTAGGTGGTTCTTTTTTGCTGCGGATTATCACCGGAAGGGCCAGGCGCGCAACGCTTCCCAGATGTTGCGGTGGGATTAGGCCCATTTCTCCGCCCCCAATCCATCCCTCTCCTGGCCCTAATCCTCTCGTGTGACCGGGGCCATGGAACCTGATCTTCTTTCACTAAAGTGGTGGATGGAGGATACCCTTTCATTCTTTGGAGAGTGTTCACAGAGGAAATTCTGTTTTTAACTGCTCAGATAAAGCAATGATGTAGCCCATTTAGACAACTTGATTTAAAAAGCAATACAGGCCAGTTAGATGGCTAGACTAATGGAAGTAGCTGTGATTTATCTGAGGGAAATGCAGGATTTTAAAACAACAACATTGTTCTATTAAAAACACTGATGACAGATTCTTCCTGGAAAGGGCATTGGAATTAATAGTTGCTTTTTCATTCAAATGGTTTAAATCTTTTACAAATGTGGCATTTATCTCATGAATATAGATGGAAATGTTTGGGAAGGGTGCACGGGGGGCGCATAGATGTGTGTGTGTGTGTGCTGAGGATGTCATTTGCTTTTGCCTTTGGCTGACTTTATGAGTCCACTGGTCACTTCATGATCTTAGACAACTGCATGATTGGGTACAGCTCAAGCACCAGGCTATTACAAAAATGCAACTGCCAGCAAATTAGATGGCAGTCTGAATCATAACATTTGGGTGCCATTCAACATTTCCATTTAGGCTTGGCAGATATCCTTAATCAGTCTCTCTAGAGCAAGTAACCTTTGAAGAATATTTTCCCCTTGAATCTTATTAAGTGGGTATTTACTCTAACAAATTGGTGCAGTAATTCAGTATGGTGGCCTCAACCCATAAAGCTAAGCTGGAATGCTTGATTGAAAGCTCTTTAGATTCAGTGAAGTCAACAGACTGAAGAGCCTTTCAGCACACATGCTCCAGTTTAGTGGCTCAGGCTGTGTGGGTAAGCATGCACCAACTATAGAAATGGTCATGTCCTTTTATGCTGTCTGTGATTTGTTTCCATGTGATGTTTGGGTGGGATCTGGTCCAGGAGCCATGGAGGAAGCCGGTGTTCCCTCTAAGCTGAGTTAGAGTGAGCAAGCTCACAGTTTTTTATCCTCCAGCTCACACATTTTTGTCTCAGCTCAGGAAGGAGGGCTCCAGAGCAAACTAATTAATGCAGGAGCCAAATGGCTTGCTCACAACTTTAATGCCAGTAGCTCACAAAGTAGATTTTTGCTCACGAGACTCCACAGCTTAGAGGGAACATTGGAGGGAGCCCTGGAGAAACAAGAAACAGGGAGTCACCAGGGAAGTGGAAAGAAGGGCAGTGTTATTTCTGAGACTGCTTAGGAAGACAGACAAGATTAAAATTTTTATTTGTTTATTTATAATTTTTTATTGTCAAAGTTGAACAATTCAACCTTTTGACAATAAAAAATTATAAATAAATTTTAAAAGTTACATAGCAATCAAAGTTTTTACACTTATATCGCATACATATAAGTAATTTGTTAATATATAACTGCAGTTTAGGTCACTATTCTGGAGTTAACATATTTTGAGCATATAACATAAAGTAATTTATATAGTACAGATAAAAATGAGTCTTAAACCATATAACAATACCAAATATTTCCAAGGTTAGGTCTAGCTCTGTAGTTTCTAAACTTTGTTAATTTTGTTAAATAGGCAAAACATTGTTTTGATGAATATATTACCCATGTCAAAGTTAGAAAATGTACTGTTGCTCAGATTAGGGTCAAAAATAGATCAGCGATTTATACAGAGGATTTTTTGGTATCACTTCAGCTTCTGCCATAGAAGCAATAAGTGGGTAAAGATTTTTTGGTATCACTTCAGCTTCTGCCATATAAGCAATGAGTGAGTACCATGTCTCAATGAACTTGTTTTCTGACTTGTGTGAGAGTATGTTTGAGGTGTGGAGTGAAATCTTTCCCATGATAAAATGATCCCATATACGATCTTGTCTTCTATCATGGGATTGTTGGGATGATGGAAAGAAAATTCTAAGATTTGTGGGACAGAACAGCCATGAGTAGCAAGTAAAAACTGGTAACTTACAAGACTTATTGGGCGTGGCACCGAGCAGGATACTCCAATTGACATGTAGGGAGGGGGAGAGGAGAGGGAGAGATTTTTTTTCTTGGGCAAGACAGGGACTTTAAAATAGTAAGGGCACCAATTAAATGTTGGAAGTCACTCAGAATACTCAACCCAATCCCTGTGCAATAGAGGTGTGGCTTATACTTGCTAGAGTTTCGTTTTTAGTAACTGCTGTTCTCAATTAGATTAGGATGAAGAATCCCTGTGAGTGAGAAAGAAATGAACCTCAGTTTGTTAAAGCACCTGTGTTTGGTTGTTACAGCAAACTGGAGTTCAAAACTTCCATCTACAGTCATCACGCTGCTGTGCAAGTTGGAGCAAGAGAGCCCAGCTCTTAGCCAAGTCCAAACCTGTCACAGACTCTGGCTTACTTGTGACATCTGTGGAGCAGCCTACTATTTTTGCAGACACTTCCAGAGATGGGAAGACTTCCTCCACCTGTTTCCAGTCAGTTCACAGGTGGAAAGGGGGCTGCAGAATCCCAGACAAATATCCTCGAGGAAAGCGACAGACAACTCACTAGCTGCCATGGACCAAGTGTGGGCTACCTCTCCTCGGGTGAAGAGGCCAAAGATTTAAAGGAGGAGGCAGCCAGGTACCTAACACTGCCACAGAAAGAAGAAGCTGAGATGCCTCCAGGAGTTTCCTTAGATGTGCAAGAGAAGCCCCAAGAGTGTGAGTCAGCCCTGGGACTCAGCCCTGCCTTCTGATTTGGACTTGAACCCTGAGCCCTCTGTCTTAGAGTCAAGGCCTGCCGGATTCTGTTGTTAGGTTCAGCTTAGTCCAGGCTTGTCAGAGCTTGGAAGCTAACCAGCGTCAGCCATGGTTAATCCTTGGATGGGAGACTACCGAGGAAGACTGGAGTCACTAAAGGTAGGAAGGTGCCTCTGCTTGTTTATTGCCTAGAACGTCCCACTACATCCCACCCTGAAGACTGGTGATCCCTCGCCAGTCATCTTGGCATGCCACTCCATAGGTACATTGTTGGTCATATATTTGCCCCATTCCCCACCAGCTACTGAGATACAGAGGCTTGCTTTGCTTTTTAAAGGTTGCTGTGGCCTAATTGCATGCAAGCACCAGCACCTGTCCCTGGGATACTTTCCCACAGGCAGCCTGTTTACTGCCTTCAGCATGACCTCTAACAATGCACTAATTGATTGGGAACTGACAGTGCAGGCCGGAAGCCTGGGATAGAGTGCAAGCAGGCAAATAGAGGGAATTCATGGGATTCTGTAAAGATTCACTATCCCCTCACCATACATTGGCCTTCCGTGTGTAAACCTGCTATAGGTTGCACCCCAGCCTGTTGCCACAGCAGAGGGTTTTTTTTCCTCCTCCAGCTTACCCCTCAGGCCTCTCAGAACCACCTCAGCCCCACTGTAGTTCTTATTGTCATAACTTGGCACAGCACCTAAGTACTGGTTGCCTGGTCTGGTGTAGTGGTTAAGTGTGCGGACTCTAATCTGGGAGAACCGGGTTTGATTCCCCACTCCTCCACTTGCACCTGCTGATGTGACCTTGGGTCAGTCACGAGCTCTGGCATAGCTGTCCTTGAAAAAGAGCCGTTTGTGTCAGAGCTCTCTCAGCCCCACCCACCTTACAGGGTGTCTGTTGTGGGGAGGGGAAGGGAAAGGAGTTTGTAAGCCGCTCTGAGACTCCAAGTGAAGGGTGGGGAATAAACCTATTCTTTTTTCTTTGTCCTGTCCGGGGGGGGGGGGGAGGTATCTCTGCTTCCTTGCAAGAGCATTTAAAGCCTCAGTTCAGTCTCGACCTTTACTAGAACAGCATCTGTGCTATAGAGCTGTTGACTCCTGCTCCCTGCCTAGACTTCTGGACCTCAGCCAAGAGCAGGGTGCTCTTCTCTGAACTGGCAAAATTGCATGCCACCAGAGAATCGGGAGCAAAATCAGGAGTATAATCTACTTCTTCACGGAGTCTGTTTTTTGACTGGAACTGCACCATTTGGAGCTGCGGTGGCTCAAGTGGTTAAGACACTGAACTGCAGGCTGTAGAAGGTCAGTAGTTCAGCAGTTCGAGACCCAGGTGCCGCATGATGGAGTGACCCGGGGGGGGGGGGTTGTATCTCTGCTTCCTTGCAAGAGCATTTAAAGCCTCAGTTCAGTCTCGACCTTTACTAGAACAGCATCCATGCTATAGAGCTGTTGACTCCTGCTCCCTGCCTAGACTTCTGGACCTCAGCCAAGAGCAGGGTGCTCTAGTCTGAATTGGCAAAATTGCATGCCACCAGAGAATCGGGAGCAAAATCAGGAGTATAATCTACTTCTTCATGGAGAGTCTGTTTTTGGACTGGAGTAACTGCACCATTACAGCACCCACAGACAACACCTTTCTGTTGTGCAAGGGAACCTTTACCTTTTTTAACTGCACCATTACAGCATCCACAGACAACACCTTTCTGTTGCGTAGGAGCCGTGATTCAGTGGTAGAGCATCTGCTTGGCATGCAGAAGGTCTCAAGTTCAATCCCTGACATCTCCATTTAAAGGGGGGGGGAATCAGGTAGTAGATAATGTGAAAGATGTTCTACTGGAAATCCTGGAGAGCCCTTGCCAGTCTGAGTAGGCACAATACTGACCGGGAGAGGCCGTGGCTCAGTGGAATAGCCTCTGCTTTGCAGGCGGAAGGTCCCATGTTCGATCCCCAGCATCTCAAGTTAAAAGGCAGTAGGTGGTGTGACAGAGCTCTGCCGGAGACCCTGGAGAGCTGCTGCCAGTCTGAGTAGACAATACTGACCTTGATGGACCAGTGGTCTGATTCAGTGTATGGCAAGTTCATGTGTTGTAGAAGTGAGGCTTCCTTCGTCTTCTTGCAGACTAAGTGCCATTTTAAAAAAGCCTCTGCTGTAAGGATTCTACAGATGATGCACTGAGAATCTGAGCCAAAGAAAAAATCTCAATAAATCACTAGGCAATCGTATTGATTTTTGTGGCTGTCATTCACTTGTCTCCGCCACAGTGGAGCCTTACATAGGCTTCGTGCCAGCGTTAGCAGGAGCCTTGGCCCATCCTTATCCGATTGCCTGAGAGTGACAGCTTAATTTTGCAGAAACAGTTCCAGTGTTCAGCACAACAAAGACAAGGGAAATGCATTTCTTTATTATGCTTGTCCCTATGGTAAAGTCAAAAAGCATCAGCATTTTAAAGCAGAGATTTATGCTACGAATCTGGAGCAGAGCCACAGGCTGGGGGGGAAACATGTTGGGGGGGGTAATTTCACTTGGATATTTTAAGTAGAACTGAAACAGCTCCAATTGAACTCCCCAGAGAAGCAAGGAACAGTTGTCAAATCAAATTGAAGGAAGAAGGTACACAAACTGAAGTCTAAGGGGAAAGCATAATGTACCAACCACAGGTATTTCTTTCTGATGTACCATTTTGAAACTTGATTGTGAGAAATCTCCGTGTAGAATATGTTCACTGTGGTTTAAATATAATGGTTTCGATCCAGGCGTCTCTTTCTGCAAATGGAGGGCCCGTTGGGCTCATGGAAAATGCAACATAATTCCCACTAATTCCCTGTAGACCCCTTTCTTGCATCCCACACCATTTCCAAGGATTCTGTCCTTCCACAGCAGCTCTTCAGGAAGGGTGAAGAAGTGTGCAGTGGGAAAGGGGAGGTGGAAAAGTCATTTTTTTGCAAGCAGAACACGATGGTGCATTCACGAGACTCTGAACAGAGCTGACTTATTACAACTATGATTGCATTGAGTTCAAGTTGAGCTAATATTTCAGTGCTAAGATAACAACGGAGTTAAGTAGGAAATTATCATGCGACTTCCATAGCCTCATTCCAAAGCAAGTGCACGAAGAGGGATGCATTCCTCATTTCTCCCCTCTTGCATTTAACTGTTCCACTGTCATCTACCAAGGTCAGACTATTCTGAGAGTGTGCAGACTGCGGTTTTTCTGAGAATTGTAAGTAATATTGTCCAACTGTTGGTTTACACTAGATCATCCCCCCCCCATATGCTATAAGGTGAAATTAGCTCTGTAGGATTCCATACCATTGTGTGTACATTCTTGTTATTTTGCTGTTACTGGTATGTATTGGATAATGTCCATGATTTACAAGTCATACTCTCCCCTTCTCCTAATGGCTAGTCTAGGTTTGAAAGATCATTTATTCACACATCCGCATACGTAGTGCATTACAAAGAAAATAGTTCTGACTTTGCAATGCCATATGTGCAAATGTATGCACACATCTGCAGAAAGAGCTTTCTGCTCCCCCCTTCTCTCTTTCTGTTTCCTTTTAAGAATGCAATTGTCCAAGCCAGAAAGTGCTTGTTGTCTGGTGTAATCTGTTCCATGGTTCCAGTGAATTCCATTTATCAGATTCAGGGAAGGAACTGTAATTGAAAGATATTGACAAGATTGGAGACTCTTATCCCCCCACCACCCAATTATGTTTGTATAAGTATTATGCTGGGTCAGGGTTAGTTTCATGGTAAAAGCAAAGTTTCATAGTTAACAGCAAATGAAAGTATTCCTCAAGCGAGCTAGCACTGGGAATCGCTGGGGAATCACTGTGCACAAAAATGCCAATCAGGAATGGCATGCTGACTAAATATTCTGGTTGGATGGTGTATGTGTCAGGTACATGTATGCAGAGTCACTGTCCCCTTACCCTACCTCTCACCACTGAGAGAAAAAGAACCCTGAAGACTTTTCAGAGAAATGGGAAAAGAATGCACTCTCAGGAAAATGACACCATCTGGTAGTCAGCTCAGATACAAGATCAGAGGTGATTTCATTCCAATTAATCACTTTTCTGAGGTTAATGAACTTGTTTAGATCAGATTTTCATCCGTTACTTTCCAAATGTACACATAGCCACCAAAACTAGAAATCTGGGAAACTAAAGTGAAGTTTAAAGTTTTGTATTAATGTTATGATAACCCAGTATCTGATCACCATTAGATTTTGAATCCAGCTAAATCAGAGTGTGCTTCTTACCTTCGTTTCAAGATCTTAGAGAGCAGGAAAATGTTCCCACATAGGCATGGCACATACCCTTTATTGAGAGATGATGAATAACACTCCGTAATTCTTTTTTCTTAAAAATTGGGCTGTTTTGAAATGTTGACAGGTTCTCTACTTAAAGCATAAAGAGGCTGATGCTCTACTTGAAAAGCTTCTGAACATTAAGTTATTAATTCTGCTGCTGCCTTTCAACGGCATTAAGAACCCATTTTTTTCCTCCCTTCCTCCAAAAACAGACCCGAAGTTCAGCCCATGTTTGGTATGAAATATTCAAAAGCAGCCACCCCCAAAGGACATTAATTTGGTGTTCTTAAAAAACTCATTTAGAGTTGCTTGTCACGGAATTAATTATTGCATACCAGCCTTTGGTGCAGTCTTTAACAGCTGAGCCAGGTAGGTCTGAGGAAGTCCGGAGCAGCTGCCTGGAGAAGGTAATGGGATGGATGAGGGGCAGTAAACTGAAGCTCAGCCCAGACAAGATTGAGGTGCTGCTGGTCAATTTGGACCCAGGTCTTTTCCATGGCATGTAGTGCTCGTTATCATCTTTGGCTGATACACCAACTATGGCTGTCCTCAAAAACTATGATCTGACCACAGTGATTCATCTTCTGATTACATCCAGGTTCCTATATGTGGGGCTGCCTTTGAAAAGGGTCTCAGAACTTGAGCTGGTTCAAAATGGGGTCAGGCTACTGTCAGGGACAGGATACAGGTCTCCTACCAGTCCAACAGTGAAATGTCTGCCCTGGCTACCCATTTGCTTATAGGCTCAGTTCCATGTGCTGGTTCTTACCTTTAAAGCCCTACATGGCTTGGGACCAGGGCACTTGAAGGACCGCCTTCTCCCATATTTTCCAGCCCTCCTGTTAAGATATACCTCTTAGGGCCTGCTCTTTGTTCCACCACCTTCAGAGGTGAGGCAGTTATCAACCAGAGAAACAGGGGTTTTTTTCCCCAGTGATGGCACCTTGTTTATGGAATGGCACCTTGTTTCCCTTGAGACCTGCCAGATGCCCAGACCAGTGTTCCCTCTAAGCTGAGTCAGTGTGAGCCAGCTCACAGTTTTTTAGCCTTCAGCTCACAGATTTTTGTCTTAGCTCAGGAAGGATGGCTCCAGAGCAATGTAATTTATGCAGTAGTCAAATCGTTTGCTCACAATTTTAATGCCAGTAGCTCACGAATTAGAATCTTTGCTCACAAGACTCCACAGCTTAGAGGGAACATTGGCCCAGACTACTCTTTTTCAGGCACCAGGCCAAAATGGTTCTTTTATACCCAAACTTTTAATTAAGGAGCTGGTTTTTAATGCCATTTTTATAATCAGCTTTTAACCTCAGGACTATGAGACTCCTTTTAGGCTGTTCTGTGTCTTACATTTTTACGCTGTGGGTGGGTGTAACTAACAGCTGTTAAGGTGTGTTATGTTTTTATTATGTTTTATATTTTGTAAGCTGCCTGGGGTAGGTTCCCTGGAGAAGCAACACAAAAGTGTACTAAATAAATAAATAAATACTGCCATGGCTTTTTTTAAAAAATGCAACACTGTCATAATTGTCTGGCACATTACGCATGTTTTGCCACAGAGAACGCTGATAGTCCAGCCACTGGACATTCAGCAGAGTCAGTTAGATGCTCTTACAAATGATTGCTAGTCAATTGGGGGGAATACCTATTCATTAAGAATATAAGAATCCTGCTAGATCAGACCAAGATTCCATGTATTCCAACCATCCTATTTATAACAGAAACCGTTCCTGGCCAGTTCCATCAGGGAGGCTTACGAGTATGGTATAAATTCAACAGACCCCCCCATTTATCACCATTATCTGGTATTCAGAAGTATATGCCCTCTGAACATGGAGGCTTCATTTAGCTGCCAGGCCTATTAGCCTATGGATTTGGGTAATCCTTTTAAAATAGCCATCTAAACTGGTGGTCATTGCAATATCATCTGTCAATTAAATTAATAATGCAATTACGAATGGTATAAAGAGGTACTATACTTTGTCAAGAATCTGCAACCCATACATTTCATTGGGTGGCCCTACAGTGAGTGAGTTACACTTCCTATTTTCAGGACCTCTTTATATAATCCCAAAAATGCTGCTGGTTATGACAGGATCGCATTTGCTGATATGGAAGCTGTGGGAGAAAGGATAGGCCTTTCCTGCTGTCCAAGGTACTGAAACAGCTACTGTCCTGCCATGGTTTTGTGTATGTGTGTATTCTGAAAAACGTTCATTGGTTCATTGCAGTGCATTGTTTCCATGTGTGTAGTGTAGCCAGGAGATCCTAAGATTGTCTGGCTCGGTATATGTATTTAAGTGGATTGCCCAATCGGTCTGCATATCTGTCGTATCAACTTGGTTACATATTTTATATTATTATATACTTCCTGTGTTTAACTCTGCCATACGATAAATAATCTCTCTTATAAATAAAAGCCGAATGGTGGTGGCACTTCTCTAGAAGATTCCACATGCCCCCATATGACACCCAATGTGACGTAGCAGTCAGGGCTTCAGAGCATGGGAGAGGCTGCAGGTGTGTGGGGGTTGGAAAGCTGAAGAGTGAGGGGGAAATAAAGGTAAGTTGATGATTGGCTGGGAAGAAGATAGGGTTGCCAACTCCAGGTGGGAAATTCCTGGAGGTGTGAGGGATGGAGCCTGGAGAGGGTGAGGTTTCAGGAGGCGTGGGACCTCGGACAGGTACAAAGCCATAGACTCCACCCTCCAAACCAACTATTCCCTTCTGGGAAACCATCATTGCCAATCTCCAGGTGAGGGCTAGAGATCACTCAAAATTACAACTGTTCTTTAGGTAGCAGAGATCAGTTCCTCTGGAGAAAATGGTGGACTCAGTGTCATTATACCCTGGTGAGGTCGCCACAGCAAATTCACACTGAGTGTCCAAGGCCGGGGCACCCACCCAGAGCCTCTTTCTAGAAGCCGTTGTATTTATTTCCACAATGGGCCTTTTTCCTAGTAATAAAATAATAATGCAATGCATTTGTTACAGCAAGAACAAACTGATGATTATAAGCATTTTGACCAAGTTATGAACTGTACAAAAAGTTTACGTTGAAACACAGATGCTGTCACATGTATCCATTTAAGCAATCCAATTAGTTTAGTTGGTTTTTAATAAGAATTAGACAAATTCATGGTGGATAGGCCCATCAAAAAGAGCCCCAATGATTAGCTGGGACCGCCATGTTCAGAATCAGTAACTCTCTAAACAACAGTACTGGGGGCAACAATAAGGAGAAACTTTGGACTCTGCTCTGCTTCTAAACTTTTTGAGGGCATCTAGTTGGCCACTGCATGAAAGAGGATGCTGGATTAGACGGGCCATTGGTGTGACTGACCATGGCTACTCTTGTGTTCTTAATATACAGATTTTCTTGCTTACAGAAGCTTGAAATCAATATAGAACATCCCCCACATCAGGTAATAACAGATACACGGCAATCAATCTGTGACTCCCTAAGGGAGCTGAAAAACATTCTCTAAATTCTTCCTTTCTTCACATATCTGGTTTTTTTAACCTCCATCATAGTGTAGACACCATTCAAAGATGCTAGTTGTACTGGGAATGAAGGGTTCTTTTCCATACGTTGATTAGCTGTGTGAAGGGTATACATTCTGCTCAGCAGGCATTATTGCTGACATTTTGAGGGCAGAGAAAAATTGCTTGGAAACCTAGCAGCACAGGGAGTCCAATAGACTGCTTTTCTGAATCTTGTATATAAAGTGATTTTCGGATTCTGCATGTTGTGACTATTTTAGGGAGAGTGGGCATAATGGTGCTGTTAAAGAATGTCTAAACAGCAGCTGTAATTGATTTGTTGGTTTTTAAAAACTGTGTAAAGTTTCTTTTGTAAGGGAAAATTCTTTCTAAACAATCTGCTAATAACGTATTGAGACTATAATGTATGTTCATAGACTTTAGGACCCACCATTCTGACGACCAACTGGTCCACCCCTAGAGGCTGTTGGATCCAATAGGCTTCCAGTCTGGCCCCAGGGACACGTCAACTAACTTGACAAGTTCTCATGAGATTGGCTGATCTCTGCAATAAGCAGGGCTATTTTGGGGCAGGAACGCACAGGAACGGAGTTCTGGCTGGCTCCCAAGTTGGCCACGCCCAGCAGGAACTCATTAGCATAATAGGCCACACCAAACAGCAGAAATCCATTAGGATTGGCTTCATTAGGGATGTGTGGCCTAACATGCAAAGGAGTTCCTGCTACAAAAAAAGCCCTGGGTTTTGACAGCAAACAAGTTAAACAGAATAAGAAGCAAAAGGTGGGTGTGGCTGGATAACCACACTTCTGGTAACATGGGGGTGCGTCCTAATGTGCTAATGAGCTGTGCTGGCAGAGGTGTGGCCTAATATGCTAATGGGTTTCTGGTGTTGGGTGTGGCCTATTATGCTAATGTCCTGCTGGGATTTTTCTACAAAAAGAGCCCTGGCAATAAGGAATGAACATAGACAGTTGATGGGTTGGTTCTTGGTTTCTTCTCTCACTGAGCTGATCCAGGATGGCTTCAGGGGAACTGCTAGAAACCAAATTAGGTAGGTTAATGGCAGATGGCAGAAGGCTCAGTGTATATATTTGACCAAACATGGATTAAAATCCATTTGAAATTCTGTTTCATAGCAGTGCTGGTGATAAAAAAAAGTCTTCTCTGCTAACATTTCATGTGCTGAATTCTGCCCAGCAGTTCAGCATTCTTAGGAAGCTGAGACAAACTTGTATACATGACTCATTGGAGCCACCAGCACTGTGACTAGTTTGCAAAGGATAAAGTTGCTTGTGTCTGCTCTAAACTGGATGTCATACCAGTTGCAGAGTCTCTGCTGGAAACTCCCTTTGGCTACTGTCAGCTTTTGGCTAAGTTTCAGTTGATTTCACCTAAGGATGTGCTCATCAGATGCATGGAGAAATTCGGGCCACGTAGTCCCTTTCCACCACTGCCTTCCCTGAATTATCACAAGTTTGCAACAAGCTGTGAGACATGGACTAAGCTGGCACAGCAGTCATGTTGGCATCGTCTTTGGAGGGCCATTTTCCAGTTGCCTTGAAAAAGGTGGTTGTTAGTCTTGAGGTGCCTTCGGAGGTCACTTTTCACTCCTTAAGAGGGATGGCAACCTCAGCAGCCGGTAGGTCCTTTCCATTCCTGGAGACCATTTGCAGGGCTGCCACCTGGTACACTACAGGATTGATAGGTGGGCCTCAGCAGAGGCTGCCTTTAATCGGAGGGTGCTGCAGCATACTGTCTCCACCTAGGGCCTGTCCTTCCCACCCAGGGACATACTGCATTTGTAGGTCCCATCGGTCAAGACTGACCCACCCCTGGAACACTGGAGAATGGAAGATTTGTTTCACTTACTGTGAATTCTTCCTTCTCTGTGGTCTGGGGGTGGGTCAGTCTGTCCCACCCTTGAGTTAGTAATGGACAGCACTGTGGTGGATAGGGCATGCTAGACGGGCCTGTTAGGAAATAGATCTAGTATAAGACTAGGGAGAAGGCCCATCAGGGTTTTCCCCCTAATATGGCCCTTAGCAATGCAAGCCTTCCAGGAGGCATCTCTCAGCAGGGGGCCCGGGGGAGGGTGTTTTGGTCTTTGGACTTTTGTTTGGGGGATTTGGGATCCCCCCATTGCTTTAGGACCATACTAGAGCCGTGAGGCAGACATTGCACAAAGGCTTTGGTGACCCTGCCAGCCCGGAGGGAGAAGCAATTAGGCCCTCCAGTAAAAAATATCTTGGCCTCCTGTTATAAGTGGGTTCTAGGCCATTTCCAAAGTGACTGAACAGTTCCGGTCACTCTTGGATGAAACTTATTATCTGGATCTCTTTCAGTCTGCTTTCAAGCTTAAGTTTAAGAATGACATTGTCTTGATCACTAGTGGGTGACCAACACTAGAGGAGGGGGTCTCCAACCTGGTGCCCATGGGCATTGTGGTGCCTACTGGCACATTTCTTGGTGCCCACCAAGTGTTTTTAGAAAGTGGGTTGGGCCATGCCGGGCTCTTGCCCAGCAGGGCTCTGGACTGGCCACAAAATAATTGGAAAATTAACATGATGGTGTTTCAGTGACAGCTGTCACTGCAGTGTTGATTTATTTCCTCTCAGTCCTCTTTCCCAGTGTATTTTCCTCTTCTCCCCTGCGCTTGGGCTTCCTCTCTGCATGTGGGTAAGTTTCCATGGCAGCCATTTTGTGGTTGTGCCTAACACCCTGTGTCAAAATTCCAGAAGTGCCCAGAGGTTCAAAACACTTGGGGACTTATGGTCTAGAGGAATATGACCCTAATAATTCTCCTGAAACTCCTGGAAGCTTTCAGTACCATTAACTGTGATATCATTCTGGACAACCTTCCTTTAGCTGCAATTCCACACACTAAATAACGCACTTTCAATCCACTTTCAGTAGTCTCTGCCTACCTTAAAGGTCCTGTCCGCTTCCTTACTGGTGCTTAGTTTTTTTAACACATCTCAGTCCTTCCAGCTGAGCAATAGTTCCTCAATTTTATTTTAGTTTAGTGCCCTGCCTTGCCCTTATTGGAAGGGGAGTAATAATAATAATAATAATCTTTCAATTTATTAATTGCTCAATCCTTGCAGAGCTGCTGGCTCTGAGCGATTTACAGTTACTCATGTATTCACAAGGGACTAACAATGATAGGGGTAAGGGAGGACAACATATATCTTTAAATCGCACACATTTCGCAGCCGACGGGGAGTTTATCCAGTTGTAAGCTTCAGACGTGTTCCAACGGCATTCTCCCTTGGTGTGGCTTGATGTCATCAGCTTTCTCAGTTGCAGCGCAACACTGCCACCGCCTGGCCGGAATGGCCCATTACAGGCCATTATGCCGAATAGATCTCTCTAGGCTTTTGATCTCATGCACTGGACCTTCCGTTCGTCGGCTAACACCTCCCCCACTGGGGGGGTTTAGTGTGCCCACCCTCTCTAAGGAGTGGTACCCATTTTATCTACTCGCCAAAGCTTTTGAACCGCTGGGTGGGCGGCAAGCTGGGGACAAGGCTTGGTAGCTCACACCAGCGTGGGGCTAGAACTGACAGCAGTCCTGTTCAGCTCAGATGCTTAACCAGAGGATAAATCCCCTGTGCCACCGCTTCCCTCTCCTGCTACCTCTGGTATCTGCTGCATCCCTACACTAGAAAGGCAGAGCAAAGGTAGAAATGGTATCTCCTTTCTGGGATGACCATCTGTGGGTGGGATCCAAGACAGGTATTTCAAAAGGCATCAACCTGCAGAAGAAACAGGCTACAAACTATAAGTTGGGGGATGCTGTGCTCACTGCTCAGTCAACAAGAAGCTGTTACCATCATGTGTCGGGGGGAACCTTATATGTCTGAGGACTTTGTGGAATGCCTTGATGGACTGGTCAAGTTATTTAGCACTGAGAAGGACAAGTTCACTGAGTCACGAGACTGTCAAGAAGGCGAGGGACCTTTCTGTGGCCTGGCTGTGCTTGGTGGCTCCCTCATCAGCCATCCAGATTGCTGCAGGTTTGGACAGACACCTCATTGGAAAACATGGAGATCCAGGTGGGCCAGAACCCTGAACAGCTGCACCACATGGCAACTGGTGGGAAGGAGAACTGCCTCAAGGTGTGGGAGTTACACCACCAGCAGGAGCCTATCTTCAGAGCCAAAAATATGCAGAATGACTGGCTTGATTTGTGGGTGCCCATTGGCGACCAGGACATACAGTTCCTGCCTGGATCTGAGAAAGCTGTTACTTGCACTGCGTATCGCCAGGTCCACCCCAGCTCCCCACAGCACCACCCAGTGCTGCAGACCACCTTCAGTGAGTACCAACTAATTGCCCTGTCGTTGACGTTTGACAGAAATGTGGTAGTTGCGGGCAGCTCATGAGGGGACATGGTACTCCTAACCCAATTATACAGGTTTTGCATTGCAAAGTGAAGGCTTAAGTGCACACCTCCCTGCAGGAAAAAAAGAACTGCCAGGAGGCTTTTCTGCTCAC
>NW_015162519.1:109313-118004 GCF_001447785.1 Gekko japonicus | reverse complement strand
TGATGAAGAAGAAAGGAGGTGTCCTCTTTGACGATCCAAAAGGCTATGCTGATAATCATGGGATCTGAATGTACAAAAGTGATGTGAAATGGGGGGGCTATACTATGGAAGGGAATTGGGAGAGACTGAATGAAAAATTGGGAGAGACTGAATGAAAAACTTCCACAGGATCCAAGTCCATGGGTTGGACCCTACCAGCAGAAAGGAGGGGTCCTCTTTGACTATCAGGCTATGCTGATAATCATGGGACCTGTATGTACAAAAGCGATGTGAAATGGGGGGCTATGCTATGGAAGGGAATTGGGAGAGACTGAATGAAAAATCGGGCTGGATCCAGCCCCATGTAATTTGTCCGGTTTTGTAGAAATTATCCAGTGATCGCTTGACTTTGTGTGCATATAATCCACTTGATATTCTGCTTGTTTGTGTCATTCTGCCAAATAGACAGGGGAGGAAATTCACTGTTATAGATTTCTAAGCCTGAGGGGAAAGATTATCATTAGTACTGTGTATGCAAATGTATTCAGCTATATTTTTCAAACTAGCAAAGAGTGAATTCAGTTGTTAGGGATTTAATAGGCAAGAAAAAGAATCCTGTTCCTGGCTTTGGTGTTAAGTAAGTGTGACTTTTGAAACCTGTCTCTGTAATGCCAACAAAATCCTAATGGAACTAATGCCCACAAACAGACACTCCCTCTGCAGCAAAACTACCACAGAGCTGCCTTTAATTTGTCAACTCTTTATCGCCGTGTGCTCAGAAAACTGCCGTTCTGAGACTACTCAGTTCTGAGAGTTAACTAGAATTGGTGGAGCTAAATAGGTCAATGTTCTCTGGCTGTTAAAAATGTGCTTCTGAAATTCACAATGCTTTAGACTGGTGCCATTGTCTTTTTAAAATGTTAGTTTGTTTGCAAGTCGCTCATAATTGCATAAAACTCCACCCTGAAGGATAACACACATTCTTATTAAATGTAAACCTTATGACATAAAATCTCATTTCTACTTAGTTCATAGCCTAACCCATAAGCATTGTAATTCATATGCTTTTTATAAACTTCCCATTCATTCCTTGCCAGTTCAGCAACCAGCACACCAGCCACCCAATATTTCAGCCTATTCATGCTTGCAGTACTGTTTGCACTACAACTAATGAGGTTTACACTATGAAGGGCCACTGGTGGTCTATCAGAACCAGTGTGACATAGTGGCCCAGGTGCTGGAATAGAACTTGGAGGACCTGGGTTCAGATTCCCACTCAGCCATGAAGCTCACTGGGTGATCTTGGACCAGTCCTTCTCTCTTAACCTACCTCAGAGGGTTGTTGAGGATAAAATGATGGCTAACCATTTATGCCTGAGCTGTTTAATTTAATTTAATTTAATTAATTATTGTATGGCCTTGTGCGTAGCATAGCCAGGAGATCCTAAGATTGTCTGTCAGCCAAAGTTCTAGATCTTTTAACATTATGCACCACTACGTGGTGAGTTAGACTTGTTTTTAAGGCAAGAGATGTTTTAGAGGTGGTTTGCCATTGCCTGCCTCTATGTCAGGCCCCTGGTATTCCTTGGAGGGCACCCATCCAAAAACTAGCCAACCCTGCTTAGTTTCCGAGAGCTGACAAGATTGGGCTAGCCTGGGTGTCCAGGCTCCAACGATCCAGACCCCTCTCGTGGGCCCTGCTCGACCCCCACCCTGAAGCTTCCTCGCTTACCGCGACCAACAGCCTTGGAGGGATGTCTCAGAGCTCCGAGACAGGCAAGGAGACAGCTGACCAGGATGAGGGAGGTGACGGGGGCAGCGCGCACCTCGACACAGACAGGCCACTTCCCCACAGAGTGCATTCCCGTGTACGTGGCAGTAGGGCAGGTCTCCAGGAGACGGCGCCATCACCGAGGCCTGCGGGGCTATCGCACCCCGACATAGGTGGCTGTTTCACGCTGCCCAGTGGCCTCTGTGCTTCCTGCTCTGGGCGGGGTTGAAACGCCCCCACTCGGGCAGAGCGTCGGAGCTCTTATAGAGAGGCGGGGCCACCTGTGATTGATAGCCCGGTGGCCAGTAGAAAGGAGGGATGGGGTGGATGGGAGGATAAAAAGGGGAATGGAAGGGAGACCGGGGAGGATAAAAGGATGGAGCAGAGAACGGAGACGGGCTGACTGAGAGTCGGAGGGAGAGACGACGAGGCAGACATCTCCTGTGGTTTTCGTGGGTGCAGGTTTGCCTTTGGTGATGGAACCAGGTAGCTGGCCCTATTCTGAGGTCTCCCGTTCCCCTTTAAAGGGGGGCGCCAATCTCCGGGGACAGCGACTGGAGGTAAAGACGCCCCCTTCGAACAGGCTGGGGCATCACACCGGGCTATCCAGGTTAGAGCAGCTTCTTAAAGACAGAGGAGGATAAAAACATTGTTTTAATTTTTTTAATCCATCACATCACAGGGTTTTCAAGGCAAGAGAAACTCAGAGGAGGTTTTCCATTGCCAGTAACAACCCTGGACTTCTTTGGTGGTCTCCCATCCAAGTACTAACCAGGGCTGACCCTGATGAGTTTCTGAGATCCGATGAGATCAAGATAGCTACATAGATATTTTTTATTTTGTTGAGAACCCACACTAGAGAAATCATGCATTTTCTTAAATCTTATTTCATAGTAGGCGTGAACATTTTATTTGTAAAACTTATGTCAATAGTTTCGCATTTCTGCTTTTAGTAGTTGGTTTTGTAGTTCAAGTTGCCTTGCGTAAGCCTTTTTATAGAATGTTATAAGTAATTATACTGTAATTTATACATACGATGTACACCATTTATCTGGATAATATATGTGTACCAAGTTGCAGGGACATCTATCCCATTCCCCACCACCACCTGTGCTTCCTTCCCTCTCCCCCTACTTCTCTCAGTCTTTTCCCTCCTGCCACCCCTTTTCTTACTCTCTCCCCTCCATAACTGTCACTTCCTCTCTCTTTCTGCGCCCACCCCATCACTCCCTCTTTCTGATCCCCATCACTCTTCCAGCCTCCCACCTACTTCCTCCCTCCCCAGACAGACACACACACACCGGCAGCAGTGGCGGTAGCGCTCCCAGCCACCCACCCACCTGCTTCCTCTCCCCACAACAGCAGCTGCGGAAGCTCTCCAGGAATCACAGCTGATCTCCCAACTACAGAGATCAGTTCCCCATAAGGGTTGCCAGCTCCAGGTTGGGAAATTCCTGGAAATTAGGGGGTGCAGACTTGGGAGGGTGAGGTTTGAGGAGGGAAGCAACCTCAGCAGGGCATAATGCCATAGGCCTCCAAAGCCCCCATTTTCTCCAGGGGAACTGATCCTGGTCATGTGGAGATCAGTAGTAATTCTGGATGATCTCCATCTCTTATCTGGAGGTTGTCAATGCTAGTTCCACTGGAGGAAATGGCTGCTTGGGGGGTGGGGGGTGGACTACCTGTCTGAAGTCCCTCCCCTCCTCAAACACCAGCCTCCCCAGGTTCCACCCCTCAAATCTCCAGGAATTTCCCAACCAGAAGTTGGCAACCTATCACTTTCTTACCCAATAGCCAGCCTACTTTTTATCTGCCCCTCTGTCTTCAGCTTTCTGTCTCCTTCCCCGGGCAGCTTCTACCTACGAAAACTATAGCTTTTCTCCACAATGGGGACCAAAGTAGCTTACATTATTCTCTCATTCTTTTTATTTGCACAATGACCCTGTGAAGTAGGTTAGGCTGAAAGTATGTGACTAGTCCAAAATCACACAGCCAGCTTCCACAGCAAGACGGGGATCTGAACCTGGGTCTCACAGACCCTACTCTGAAGCTCACCACACTGGATCGCATAGGGTGGCTGCTGTTAAAAAGTAGGAAGTAGCCAAGCCTATTTGAGTCATGCAAGTTGGGTGCTATCAAGTCACCCAGAGGTTTCTGCCAGGCCTAGGGTTGCCAACCTCCAGGTGGGACCTGGAGATTTCCCAGAATTACAACTGAACTTCAGAAGTCAGAGATCTGTCCCCCTGAAGAAAATAACTGCTTTAGAGGTGGACCTTATGACCTTATATTCAGCAGAGGCCTCTCTCTCCTCCCCAAACCCTGCCTTCCTCAGACTCCACCACAAAATCTCCAGGAACTTCCTGACCTGGAGCTGGCAACCATCCTCAGGCCTGGCCCTAATAAGTCCTCCCTCAAATGCTAAAATAGGTCTGGAAAGGGCCCTGCCTCCTCCCTCTGCATTTTACTGATGGAACCCAGCCTGAAATGCTGTGGCTGCCTAGCAACAGCCACTGAGGAAGTTCAAGTTCAAGTTAGCCTTTATTGGCATAAATACTGAGGAAATCTGTTGCTTAAAGCTACAGGTGTTCCTTTTATCATTTTTGGATTTCTTAAAGCCCATAGTGTTTGGCTGTTCGTTAGATTTCACATTTTTTTTGCAAACCTTGGTCCCTTTTCAGGTTTGTAGAAAGATCTGTGTTGCCTTTTTGGAAAGATTGGCTGACTTCACTATTAGAATATGAGATATTGATTTATTGATGCACATATATGCAGTTTATAGAAGAAGCTGATGCAAGGATGTAGAAAAGAGTGCAAAAAAAGAGAGAGTCAAGTACTGAAGTTGGTGAGGCAAAGTAAAAGCTGGGTTTTTGAGTCAAAACAGCAAGGATGAGAAATTCAAATTAATCCTTAAATCAAAATCAATAAGATACAGACTTCCGGTTTATGGTGACACGCTGGCGGACGCATCTCCCGGACCTCCCAGGGATGTGATCTGTCCACCAGTGGATAGGAGGGGGGGCGACAAGTCGCCACCCCCCCCAAAGCCTTGGCAAAAGGCTCCTAGCCATGGGGCTTTTGAGGGGCAACCTCTTTGCCAGCGCAATGCTGGGGAATTGAGGCACTCCTCCGCCCTGATGGTCCTACCACTGAGTGTCCATAGGATCTAGAGCCGCTGACCAGAACAAGCATCGGAGATCGAACGTTTTGAATGTGTGCCGAGTGAAGTCGTATGACCAACAATGGACAGTGAGTTGGGTTAAAGCAAATATGAGAATTTAAAAAGAAAGCTACCCCCTGGGAAGGAATGGCGAGAAAAGTGAGCACGCATGAACTAAATGGAATACTAAGGGGGGAGCAGAAGAAAAAGCATTGAAATCTGTTTTGAGAGACTTACCAGAGCGTGGATAAGCATATGGGCGACTTCCAGTTTATGAAGAAGCAATGGCGGTCGCTCTCCCCGAGCCGTGGCAGGGCGAATTGCACACCAGCGGCCTGGAGGGGTGCCACCTCAAGTGACGCCCCCGCGGAACCTTTGCGATAGGCTCCAGGCCAGAGGGCTTTTGAGGGGTAGCCTCTTCGATGGTGTAATGCCGGAGAATCGAGGCTCCCCTCCGCCCTGATGGTCCAGTCACTGTGTGGCCTTCGGGCACAAGCTGGTTTGACCAGGACAAGCACTGGAGATCGAGCGGAAGATCGTTAAAACGCAGCATGGTCAGAGAATCTGACCGACAATGAACGGGAGTTCTGATTAAACAGACTTTTAAAAAAAGCCAATTCCCCCCCTCCCCGTGCGGGTAGAAGCGGATGCAAAGAGGGACACCTCTTATGCAAATAACCGATAAATGACGCAAAGGGGGAAAGAGGGGAGGAAAGTAGTGCATGTGTTGTGAGAGACTTACTTGATTTTTGACATCGTGAGCGAGTTTCTCGAGCCAGGAGAAAGTGGTGGGAAGTGTAAACAAATTGGAAAAATGGCGCCCCAGCATGCAAAGTTAAAAACGAAACCACCAGTCAGTCAGAGTCTTAAACTGGAAGAGGGTGCAGACATCATTAAACTACTAGCGGATATGCTCAAGCCATTGATACTCGATGGTATTAACCAGCAACTGACTGTGATGAATAAGAACTTTGCATCTCAACAGCTCCAGCTGAATGAAACGGAAAAGAAAGTGGAGCAGGCTAATAAGAAAATTCAAGCGATTGACACCACAAATAAGAAGTTGAAGAAAAGACTGGGAGAGGTGGAAACAAAGCAAAATCTTCAAGAAAACCGTGTACTGCAACTACAGATGGAAAAAGCCAATATGATTCTCAGGTTCCAGGGAGTTCCTGAAGCAGCGAAAGAGGACCTGAGGAGTTTGCTTAGCGAGATCATCGCTCCAGTGATAGGCTCTACAGAGGATGAACTAGTAAAAGACATGGAGGTGGCCTATAGGGCATACTCCAATTATATTTAAAAAATAGCCTACCTGGAGAAATTGTGGTCAGATTCTCAAGAAGACAGACCAGAGATGCTATTCTAAAAGCAACATCAGCAACTCCCCTGAGAATGGGAAATGTAACGATCAAGACGCTAAAAGACATTCCATTTGAAATTCGGCAAAAGAGGAAAAATTATAAAGATTTGATTGCTTTTCTTCAAACTAATGGAATAACATACAGGTGGGCAATTCTGGAAGGTATCATCTTTAAGATCAACGATAAAAGAGTGAAGATAGACTCCATTTTCAAGGCTAAAGAGTTTTTGCGGCGTCAGCTTGGAACAGAGGAAGAGTCTAAGGAGGAAGAAAAGAATTGGACTCTGTGTCTTCCGACGAGGACTCTCTTTCCGATAAGGGGGCGGCTGCCCCCAAAAGTGCATATAACTTGAGGATTAGAAAAGACAAGACAAAATGAAAGCTGAAGGACTCTGAATTGTGCCTTAAACTTTTAGTTTTATTATGGGATGATCTGAGGGTTCTCTTAAAAAGTAAAATCAATGGATAAAAAGATAAATAATTTAGCATAACTGACTATGTTCAGAGTAATACTAGCAATTTAAGATTAACATTTATATAAGCTGTTGTTATGATCTCCTATACTTGGGGTTTTAGTTATTAGTGGTTTTCTTTCCTTTCTCCCTAGATGTAGTTACCCCTTTCCAATTTTTCGTTGTAGTTTGTAGTCTATTAAAAATGCAATAAAAAAATCCCCTCCGGGGGGCAAAAAAAAATCACTAAGATACGGAAAGGGGGCAAAAGTGTCTCTGGTAACAGAGAGCACAAGGAATCCAGTTGGGGGAGTGGAGAGTTCAGTCCCCTCACCTATACATAACTTTTGTTCTTAAAGGTAGATGTCTCCTTTCTACTTGTGAATGGGGAAGTCATATAAGTAAACAAACTGCCACACTAAAGTCTTCACAAGATGTAAATCAGTAATGTCACATGACCATTGGAAATGTCCTTTTCTGTCATAGAAACCAGGTTCTGGGGTGAAGTGTTGATGAGACCTATCTTAAACATTGAGCTTACAAGAAAGACCTTCCAGGCTCTGCTTGGCCATGAAATTTGGAGGTGAAATGTGCCACCAAGTCACAGCTGACTTATGGCGACCTTTAAAGTTTTCAAGGCAAGGGACATTCAGCGGTGGTTTGCCATTGCCTTCCTCCACATCACAACCCTGGTATTCCTTGGTGGTTTCCCATCTAAATATTAGCCAGGGCTGACCCTGCTTCGTTTCCGAGATCAGGCTAGCCTGGGGCTACCCAGGTAAGGTCTTACATGAAACTTACTAGAGGACTATAGGCCGGGCCTTATTACTTCTAAACTGCCTATTTTTAATAGTAACAAAGTCTTTTAAAGCACTTTGTAGAGTATAATTCAGATGTCTTTTCTCCCTTTGATCTTGAGAATAATGCTGGGAAAAGATAGCCTCCATGCATAATGCTTGTAACTAGGGAGAGATCACAGGAAAACCCACTGAGAAACCTTCACTTCAAGCACTGGCCCATAAACCATCTCAAGCTTAATTGCTTATGCTTTATGGGAAGTCAATGCTGATCTTTCAAGTATTTAAGTCTACTCTTAACTGAGGTGACCTTTGCCCTGAAGCTGTTTTCCTTGCAGATCAAAAGAGAATGGAAATCCTCGGCCTGACAGCCTTTCATCAGCTGCCGTTAACCATGGATTATTTCATAGTTTTTCATCAATACAGCTTGTTCTCTTAAACAATCCTTTTCTACAGGTGTAAAAAGGTTCTTGTTTCACCTGTGAGCAATACTTACTTCTTCAAATGCTGTGACATTAGGTCTCTATACAGCATTGGTTTAAGAACAAAATAACAGTGCTGTTGGTTTGGTCCGAAAGTCTATCTAGATGTGACAATCTTGCCTTCTTCCCAGGGCTATTTTTGGGCAGGAACGCACAGGAATGGAGTTCCAGCTGGCTCCCAAGTTGGCCACGCCCAGCAGGAACTCATTAGCATAATAGGCCACACCCAACAGCAGAAACTCATTAGGACTGGCTACATTATGGGTGTGTGGCCTAACATGCAAAGGAGTTCCTGCTCCAAAAAAAGGCCCTGGGTTTTGACAACAAACAAGGTAAACAGAATAAGAAGCAAAAGGTGGGTGTGGCTGGATGACCACACTTCTGGTAACACGGGGGGTGCGGCCTAATGTGCTAATGAGCTGTGCTGTCAGGGGTGTGGCCTAATATGCTAATGAGTTCCTGCTGTTGGGTGTGGCCTATTATGCTAATGAGCCCTGCTTCTTCCCTTCCTTACATGCAGGATTTTCCCTTCTGTCTTCTTTTTTTGCTGAGTAGCCCTTTTATCTATTTTCTTATTTGTTTGGCTATGGCTGTCCCACCCATTTGCTTTATTTGATTGGTTGATTTATTGATGGATGGATAAATAGATGATAGATAGATGAGGATCTAAACCTGGTTCTCGCAAACCCTACT
>NW_015162519.1:94612-107816 GCF_001447785.1 Gekko japonicus | reverse complement strand
GCCATTTCAAAAGGGTTTAAAAAAACTTTTTGTATTTTTCTGCAGCCCCAGAGAGTCCCTTGAGTCTGTAGAAAAACCTGTAGGGGGAGAGTGTCTCCACAAGCAGAAGGGACTGTTGAGAACTAGATATATAGATGTCCACCAATGAGAACACCACAAAACCACCCCCATAACACCAATTGTTACCCAAAGGATATATGATTTCAGTTACCATATGGTTTGCTGACTGACTCAGCACCTTGAATCTTGTGTTTTGGTTGCTGTAGGTGCAATTAAGGTAATAAGGCCAGAGAGAGGAATTGTGACAACATTCACAGAACAGCTGGAGACAAATCCAACTGCAAGTTGTTCATTTCAAGCATGTTACCATTTTAAACCAAACTCAGGATGAACAGTGGTAGAATTTGCTGATCAAGCGGATGGATTAACCTGATACCTCTTGCATGCCTCTACCCCAGTGGCATTATTAATATTTTTAAAAAGTAACAGATCAGATGGCTCGCTGCTCTTGATATTAAAGGAGAAGGGTTAGAAATATCTCAGAAAGGAAGACCAGTGGGTAGAAGATGTGTTTCCGACAGAGCCGGCATGGTGTGGTGGTTACAAGGGGCAGACTAGGATCTGGGAGACGAGTTTGAATCCCCGCTCTGCCATGGAAGCTCGCTGTGACCTTCGGCCAGTCCCTCCCCTCAGACAAACCTCACTTAGAGTCCACCTCCACTCTCTGAGACTTACCCAAGAAGAGTTGGGGCATGCCTCACCCCAGGTAGCTGGGCCATGAGGGCCCACCCCATATTGTGTGTGGGAAGTGTCATCAAGTCATAGCCAACGTATGGGGACCCCAGCAAGGGGCTTTCAAGGCAAGTGAGAAGTGGAGGTGGTTTCCTCCGCAGAGTCTTCCTTGGCAGTCTCCCTTCCAAGTACCGACCCTGCTTAGCTTATGAGATCTGACAAGATCAGGCTATACCAGGGGTGGCCAAACGACAGCTCAGGGGCCGCATGTGGCTCTTTCACACAGTCTAATTCACACAGAGCCAGTTTGGTGTAGTGGTTAAGTGTGCGGACTCTAATCTGGGAGAAACAGGTTTGATTCCCCACTCCTCCGCTTGCACCTGCTGATGTGACCTTGGGTCAGTCACAAGCTCTGGCACAGCTGTCCTTGTAAAAGAGCAGTTTGTGTCAGAGTTCTCTCAGCCCCACCCACCTCACAGGGTGTCTGTTGTGGGGAGGGGAAGGGAAAGGAGTTTGTAAGCCACTCTGAGACTCCAAGTGAAGGGTGGGGTATAAATCCAATCTCCTCCTCCTCCTCCTAATTTAACTTCAATAAAAAGCAACTGTTCACATTTTTGAATAATATTTGTTCATGTCTTGCGGCTCTCAAACACCCCTGGGCTATACCGTGCTGCCTTCCCTCCCCCACCCCATATTCAGGCTTCTTAAAACGGTGTGGACTTCTGGGACAAGCATGAGACTGACAGAGATGCCTGGCTCTGGCTTCACCCCCAAGAGGCTGCTCCCACCCAGCTGGGGAGGGGAGTGAAAAAGGAGGCAGGGCCACCTCGGATGAGGTTGCCCCGGGAGAGGGTTGGGGGTTTTCCCGTGAGCAAGGGCACGGCTCTGTTCCCAGATGATGTCACTTGCCGCAATGAGACAGGGACTGGCTCCGGACCTGCACCTCTTAAAAGGGAGCTCAGACAGCCAAGGAGTAGCCGGTTGGTTGGATGGTCTCTGATAGCGAAGAGACACCAGCCAGAAGGAAAGCCAAAAAGAGGGTAAATGGGAGGGACTGAAACTCCTCCACCATGCTTGTTCTGTTGGCCCTCAGTCTGCCTCTCCCAGGGGACCAGAACACTGGAGGGTGCTGCAGCACCTGCAAGGGCCCCTGGCTCCTCACCTCCACACAATAGATATTTCAATTTATCACAGGTCTATCTGACCGAAGTCTTGACCAAAAAGAGAATACAAAAGGAGTAAAATCGGTACATAAAATTAACATAGAATATGACAAGTGCATAGTCACAGTCAATAAACATGTAAAACCCAGGCTTAGCCCAGAGATTAAAAAAATTACCTAACTACACTTGGGGCGGAGCCAACTAACTAAAATCCTCCTAAGATTAAAAGTCGACGTAGGTGTTTACAGAGATAATAAAATTTTCAATGTTTCTTGAAGGGTATAAATATCTAAGTAAATTAATTTCCAAAGGATGACTTTGCAGCACACTTTTGTGTGAGAGATGATTGCTAGTATGCTGGGAGAAATTATTTCATTCATTTGTTTATTAAAGTGTCCAGGTTCTATTTTTAACTTACTCGCTGTCTGTCTACCTTGATTCACTGTGGAGGTCTCACCTCCTTCGAATCAGGTTCTCTAAAGGTGGGGGATTCACATATGAGTGGAGTGAGGAGTGATCATTTAATCTTAGTCGTATTTCACAATCTAATCAGGGACTCCCCTTCCCACCCCTGGACTCTAAGATGCGATAAAAGTATATCACATTGGAGAGTCAGCTGTGTGTGACTCCAATATATCAGAACTGCATTAAATTAGAGAATCGCCAATTTCACATTAGAGGATCTCACTAAATCCCTTGAGTGTGCTCTCCTAGAGATGTTTGAATCATAGAAAGGCATAGAAAACCCAGTAGGAGCAGCTGCAGGGTTTGAATGACGTCTTCCCTTGACCCCTTTCAATGTAACTTCTAGCTCGGTTATGGAATGGTGATGGCTTTGGTTGATGGACTTCACCCATGGAGCTGCTGTTGGCTCCATTGTTAAAATCATATTACCTACATAAAGTAAAGGTAAAGGTTCCCTTGCTTGAAAGCCAGTCGAGTCCGACTCTAGGGTTGCGGTGCTCATCTCCGTTTCAATAAGTCGAATGTTTTGTACTGTTGAGGTTTTAAATGGTTTTAATTATGTTTTACATTGGCGTTTGCCCCTATGTAAGCCGCCCTGAGCCCGCATTGCGGGGAGGGCGTGGTATAAATTGAATAAAATAATAAATAAATAAAGCCAAAGAGCCAGCGCTGTCCAAAGATGTTTCCGTGGTCATGTGGCTGGCATGACTAAACACCAAGGCACACGGAACGCTGTTACCTTCCCACCAAAGTGGTACCTATTTATCTACTTGCAATTTCTTGCTTTCGAACTGCTAGGTTGGCAGGTTACCTACATAGCTACACACAAAGTGCACAATAAAGCCAAGAGTAGCTACACTGAATGTTTTGCAAAGACAAAAATGGAAGGGGAAAGGCTAAATCTGCTCTCTAACTGCTTTGATTGCAAGCAGAAAAGAGCTGGTTTGTGTGTGTGTGTGTGTGTGTGTGTATGTAAGGCACAAAACTCCCATTGGATGTCTGTGACTGAGTCCTTGTGTTTTTCAACAACAAACACTAGGACTTTGTAATGTGTAGATAAGCCCCGAAAATCTCTACATTGACATCAAATGAACCTTTGGATGTGCTAGGATCTTGGAGTGTAGAAACATCTCTCTAATTGGGGGTGGGTGGGTCTTGAGCTTGCTGCATCTTTCCTAGACCAGTGTCTGGATGCTGTGCTTAAGCGGCTGAAAGAGAACCAGGTGAAACTGAACCCAGATAAGGTGGAGGAAAATCTGGCTGGTTAGGCTGATGTTCTGGAGGCAATATGGCTTCCAAGTGGAGTGAGCCTTTCATTGACAGACTTGGTTAGTAGCTTAGGGATCTTATTAGTTACCGCTGTTCTGTTGTAGACTACTGATGTCCTCTGTGTGAGGTTGCCCTTGACGGCAACCCTGAAACTACAGCCAGATCAAGATGCAAACAGGGAGACTATTGTCTTAGATTAGCAATTTTATATATTCTTTACCTATTCTAAAGTCTTTGTGTTGCATATTGGTTTCCAAGTTCAGTTCAAGGTGCTGGTTCTTACCTTTAATGCCTTTCGTGATTTGGGAACCTCATAGTCAGTTATGGTCCTCTGGTTACCACCTTCTGGTCATCCCCCCAGCTCAGGGCTGCCCGGTTGGCATCGACTAAAACCTGTTCCTTCTTTCTAGTGGCTCCTGATTTATGGGTTGAGTTCCCGGGGTTGGGGGGAGAGATGCTGTCCTTACAAGTTTTTAGTAGGCGTGGCAAAAGGCCCTCTTATTGGTAAGGGTGCTTGATGGACTTTGAGCTACAGGCATTTTAACTTTTTTAATTAAATGATGTTGTTCTTACACATTTTAAGCCACCTGGAGACACAAAGAAAAAGGTGGGTCATTTATCTGTTTGTTTGTTCATTTATTTCCTGCTTTTCTCCCCCAACGGGAATGCAAAGCCGCTTACAACACCATCCTCCCCGCCCCCATTTTCTCTTGTGCGGCAGTTTAGGCTGAGAGAGAGTGATTGTCTCAAGGCCACCCAGCAAGTTTTCATGGCAGAGTGAGAACTCCGACTGGGGTCGCCCAGATCTGAATCTGACACTCTAACTGCTACAACCACACTGGTTGTCATGCAACCCATGCAGTGGCTCTGCTCAGCCCAGCAGAATTCTCGTCTGCCCTTGTTGGCAGAGCTGGCTTTTCCAGTGGTGGCTCCTGTGTTTTAGAAAAGCCTTTTGGAGGATGTTAGGAAAGCATCCACCCTTAGAATGTTCTGAAAGATGCAAGACTGCATTGCCTGAGAGAGCTTCTTAAGGTAACTGAATAAGAAGGATGTTGGTTGGGGTCTGTTAGTATATTCTTTATACTCTTGTGGTTTATAATGTGGATTATTGGATTTTTCTAAAGCAGAATTCTAAACAATTGCCCGTGCTACCCTAGGTAGGTCTACTCAGGATCCTACTCAGTTCTATTCAATGGGCTTACTCCCAGAAAACTGTTATTAGGGTAGCACAATTTTTTTAAAGTTTTATTTATTGGTTTTTTATAAAACAAAGTTCTCAAATATACATACGCCTTCGAGTCATTTATACATTTTTCAACCATGTATACAGTCCTGCCCATCTCTGCTCAAACAGTTCTTCATGTTTCCCTTGTAGCATTAAATTTAACTTGTCTATTTCCGCTACTTCCATCAACTTTTTTATCACTTCCTCTTTTTGGGGTGATCTCTTGTTTCCAATACTTTGCCCATAAGATCCTTGCTGCCGTTATTATGTATAATATAACATATTTGTCATTATAATTTATACCATCCGGAAGTAAGTTAAGTAGAAATATTTCTGGCACCAGGTCTAACTTCATTTTACATATTTCTTGTATCATTTTCTGTATACATATCCAGTATTTTTGGATTTTTGGGCACCTCCACCACATGTGGTAAAAGGTTCCAACACTTGTTTGCTATATGACCAGTTCTTATGGAGTTCATAGTCTATTGTATTTTATTACTACCCCATTCCTGTTATAGATATATATGTTATCTGATATATGTCAGGAGGCAGCAATCACCACCATACCAAAGAAAAAGAAATGCAAGAAAGCAAAATGGCTTTCTGATGAGGCTTTACAAATAGCAGAGGAAAGAAGGAAAGCGAAAGGCAAAGGCGAAAAGGAAAGATTTACCCAACTGAGGAATGCTCTTTGGAGAAAGGACAGCGGTGTCTCCCCTTTCTGTGATTTTCTACCACTGAAGGCAACTGCTCAGGCATTTCAGTATTTCCAAGAGCCAGTTTGGTGTAGTGGTTAGGAGTGCAGACTCTAACCTGGGAGAACCAGGTTTGATTCCCCAGTCCTCCACATGCAGCTGCTGGTGTGACCTTGGGTCAGTCATAAGTCCTTTCAGAGCTGTTCTCTCAAGGGCAGTTCTCGAGAGAGCTCTCTCAGCCCCACCTACCTCACAGGGTGTCTGTTGTGGGGAGGGGAAGGGAAAGGGATTGGAAGCTGCTCTGAGACTCATTCAGGTAGTGAAGCGGGGTATAAATCCAATCTCCTCCTCCTCCTCCTCCTCCTTCTTTCACTGGGTCTGCTTACTCAGTACGGACATACTGAATAAGCCAGGGGGTATTGTACTCTGAGACTCTTTTGAGCTTGGCTAATAACTTTTCCAAAGTTCTGATGCAGTATTTCCAAAAGCAATTCCCATAAATGATCTTGAAGCAAACTATCTAAAAGTCACCTTTGACACCTTACCTCCCATCCTCTCCTGCAAAATGGTGCCGCAGCTCCTTGCAAAATTTCAAGGGGTGAGGGCTGCCATCAACTCAGCTTTGTAAGTGCATTACCTTCTGTCCTCCATGAAATACAACTCAGGCCTCCTATAGTTTTTTCACCCTTTTTCTTTTTTCCTTGTCAAGTCCATGGCTATTAGGCCAAGGAGGGACCTAATTTCTTCTGTCATAAAGCATTAAATAGATGCAGCTCTAGATGTGTCATACCCACAAATAGGAAAGGCCTCCCCCCCTTCTTCAAGCCCATAAATTATAAAACATTTAGGGGCACCGAGAGACGAGAGGATGATAAAATATTCATTGACTTCTGTGTCATATTATTGACACAGTATGTCCATGAAAATCTAGAACGCCTGCCGCAGTGCTGTCTCTTCTAATTTGAGCCATGAGCCAGGAGACGGCGCTACGGCCAATACGGCTCCGGATTCTGCCCTTCTCCTCTCCTGTCTTAGCTGGCCAACTTATCATTCCAAAAGCAAGGCTGACTCATTAAGAGAGGTTACCCATGTTAATATCCATTTCATAACAACTTGTTTGTCATGGTTAACATGCATTTTGCATGAGCCCGATTATTTTTAGACCTGCCAGAAGACGTTTTTTGCTTCCCAAATGAGCCCCAGACAAGGATATCAGTTCTTCCCTCTTTCTGTTTTGCCTTGTCTAAAGTATACAGAAGTTCCTTCCTCGAGAGGTTTATTGCCTTCAGAATGAAGCGAATCCTTCTTGAAAATTCAGTACCACTGGTATGTGACATCTCTTAGTCCTAGTGTATTTATAACTAGCCATGACAGCTGTTGGAAGTGTGGAATTCCACATGCTGATTTTATTTTTACTTCCATTTTGGAACTGTGCTACATTAAAAAAACGTTCTAAAGACTGATACTGAGAAATATGTAAAAGAAACAAGTACTCAAACCCAAGTACCTTCATAAAGTTTCTCTTGGGACTGGGAAAACTGCTGGAATGGGGATGAACTTTTTGATTGCAGCCAATTTATATCTTTGGAAAAAAGAAGCTCTGTTACAATGATAGCACTGAGTATGGAACCTGGCTCTGATGACTAAGTGGTTTCATACATGTCATGTGTAAGTAATGTTGCATGTTTTGCAACCAAACACATTTGAGACAGTCTAATTTACTTTGTTCAGTTGTGATGATTAGGCATCAGTAGCTCACTAGGTCTGTTGGGTTCAGCACTGATTGATGGGAATGCTTGCCAAACAGGGTTTGAGTAAGATTCTTTTCAAAACTACACATCTGTGAAAACACTGCCAATCTGAACAGATCACCAAAACAGAAAATGGCAAATCCTAACAGATTAGCAGCCGTTAATTTTAGATTAATCCTCAACAGTAAATTTAAAAAATAAGTACACACAATGTAGGAATAATTTATATATATATGTGACTAACTGCCTACTAAAACATTGACTGCTGAGGAGAGAAGGTGCACAGCAAGGAAAGAAGGGAGTAGACCTCCATCAGACCTCCATCAGAGTAGACCTTCATCTCACCTGTGTGAGAATATGTATGCACTAAAAACTGATTGCATGGTAGTCTGTGAGGAAGGAATACGGTGAAGCAACTTCCTGAACAGCCACAAACTGGTTGATGAAAGCTAAACAGTCCCTCAAAAATCAGGTCTCTTTTTACCACTGGTGAACAGGAACATAATTTGTTTGATGGACTATTTATATTACATGAGAGGAACTGTTTGGTGTTCAAGCATCCCTCCTTAAGTGCAAATTGAAGTAATGGAAAGCAGCTTGGGAGGCAGGTTTTATGAAGAGAAAGAGAAAGGGGAGAGATTGCTTATTTCCCTACCTGCTGTGCGATTGCTTATTTCCCTACCTCCTGTGCCTCTGATCTGCATCCCCTCCCACAAAGGCTTTCCCCCATTCAGAGTTCCAAATATAGGTAATTTCATAGGAACAAAAAGCTGCACTGGAAGTTATTTGGGCTGGAGAGGTGGTGGCTGGAGAATGGTTAATGATCCACTTCATTTCTCCATGCAAAATCCTTCCCCAGTTGTTGGTGTTGCAGCTCTATTACACTTGGTTTGTGTGCACTGTGTATTTTGTCGAGGGGCTCAGCTACTAAACCTTGGCTGCTATTCAACGGAAAGTAATTTTGTAGAGCAACTGTTGTGGAATGAGAAATTTCAGGATAATAGAGGCCATTGGTTATCATTTCATGTGGTTGCCAGAAAGCTAATAAAAATTACAAACCTAGGGTAAGTTCCCGGAGACACAAGCTTCTTTTTTGCCTCTGCTAGCCAAGTCTTACACTCCAGACCGGGGTGATTACTCAGAACCAAAGATCTGTTTGATAATAGGGATGGGCACAACCCAGCTCATTAACTAAAGTTCATGACGAATTTTGGACAGTTTGTGGTTTGTTAACTGAAGTTTGTGGTAGGTCAGCTGTCACGGACTTTCCACAAACTTTCAAGCAGTTTGTGGTGGTTAGTGAATGGAGACAGACTGTCTCTGTTCAATTAAAATGTTTACCAAACTTCAAAGCAATGGGGGGAGCAGAATTCTCCAGCCTCTGAAACATTGGTCCATTCTATACACTTTTGAACCTGTGCCTGACACTTTCTTGGGAGCATCTTCTTTGGGGGACCATAACTTGGACCCCCTAAGTCCAAACTGCACATAACTTGGAGGGCATGTGGAGGAGCATCATGGGGAAATCCTCTGTGAAGTTAATGTTTCTAGCTTGCACAGGGTCCATTCTATACACTCCTGAATCTGCACCTGTCATTTTCCCGGAAAGCACTTTCCTGGGGGCATCTTCTTTGGGGGGGGGGGTGTAACTCAGACCCCATAAATCCAATCATCACCAAACTTTGAGCACAAGCATAGTTAGCCAGAGATCTTCTGTGAGTCTGGTGTTTCTAGCGCATTGGGGGGACATTCTACTGCATCATGAACCTCACAACTGAATCGCTTTGTTTGGTGCCTAAACGTTCATGACAGTTCATGAGCCATTATGCCACAAACCATGAACACAAAGGAACTGCATTTCCCCCAGTTTGTGCTCATCCCTATTAGCAAAATTAGAGAACTAAAATGAAATCTTCTCTCTGCTTCTGCTTCCTCTTTGCTGCTACTTGCATAAAGGGGCAAATACGTACCAACTGAGGCAAGCAGCTGATCAAGAAAGAAAGAGAGAGAGACAAATCTCAAGGAAAGTCAGAGAACAGGTAACCAGAAGGTCAGAGATCAGCAACAGGTCTGTAGGATTCAAGGTCAGATCAGACCAGACATCAGGTTCTACAAGAAGCAGCCCAAGGCTAGGCAGAAGCAGAGTCAAGGTTAAATAAGAGATCAGAATGCTCAAGACAGTCTGAACCACAGGCTAGGTCAAGAACAGAGTTAGCACAGTCTTCACACTACAGATAAGTAGCGAGCCGGTGTGGTGGGATCCCACCAAAACTATTGAACTAAGACTATAATGTGCTTAAGCACTTTGCAAGATCAGAGCTAATATGCTCACTCTTGTGTGGGATCAAGCCTCTGCAATTCAATTTCCTGCCTATAAGATGGGGGCAAAGCAACCTCTAACACAGGGGTGTCAAACATAAGGCCTGGGGGCCAGAACTGGCCCATCCAGGGCTCTTATGCGACCCGTGAGCAACTAGTGCCATAGAGAGAACGGGAGACTGCTCGGGAGGGGGGGAGTGGATGGAGCCACTCCGATTGTGGCTTCAGCATGGCAGAACAACCTTGTCTGCAGCAGTCAAGCAGCGTGGGAGTGTCTGCCCAGGGCTTCACTGCTGGCTCTCCAGTCCGCCCATATGGGTTTTTCTTTGCACCCCCAGCCCAGCCCATGAGGCCTTGCAGTGAAGATACACCAACTTGGAGCTTACCACCTGCTGTCCTTTATACAGTTTCTATCTCTGGTGGCTGGCATTACATTTTATGGCACACATGACCTGACCCAACAAAGTGACATTTATGTCAGATCCCGGCCCTCGTAACAAATGAGTTTGACACCTCTGCTCTAACAGCTTTACAAGAGCACAGAGAAGGTAGATTTACAAGAGCCCAGAGAAAGTAAACAGCTTTACAAGAGCACAGAGAAAGTAGCTAATAAGCTACTTAGCAGGTTACATTAACCGGGAAACTGCTGAAAGTCGGAAGAGTTTCTTTCTGTACTCTGGGGCCAGGAAAGGGTTAATTTAGTACATCAGGCATTAAGGACATAATTAGAGTTGCTAGGTTGCAACCCAGATATTTACATTCATTCTCCCCATTTCCCAAGGAAGAAGCTGTGGCTGGCTTGTCTTTCCGTATTTCTTTCTTCTTCTTTTTTACCCATAAGGTACACTTTTATTGTTTTTCATATTATACACCAACAAACAAACATACAACATAACAAAGATCCACTTACGCACATAAAACACACAAAGAGATCAGTATATTTTCTTATAACTCTATTACCATATTTAAAGAATTTCTATAAGTTTGCTTAAGTTTCTGTATACTCTTATCTTTTTACCATAGTTTCTATTTAACTAAAAAAGATTAATAATACCAAAATTTTCATTACTTTAAGCTATGCATTTATATTGTACCAGTCATACAGTTTTTTCCACGTCTTTTGAAATGTAGGGTCTGTTGTCCCTCTTATCAACGATGACAGTTTGTCATTTTCAGCCGTCTCCAACAGTTTATTCACATGTTCTTGCTTCTTTGGTGTTTCCATTTGTTTCCAATATTTTGCATATAATATTCTTGCTGCTGTAGATAGGTGTACCATCAAATATCTATCACCTTTATCAAACCCCTTTGGAAATATATTTAGTAATAATATTTCAGGCAAAAATGGTATTTTAGTTCTCAGTATCTCTTGCATCATCTTGTGGACCCATCTCCAATATCTCTTTGTTACATCACAAAGCCACCACATATGATAAAATGTACCTGTCTTATTTTTGCATTTCCAACATTTATCTGAACAATTTTCATTCTGCTTAGCCAGCTTATCTGGTGTAATATACCATCTATAAAACATCTTATACATATTTTCTTTATATGATACTGCCTTAGTCATTTTAATGTTTTTAGACCATATCTGGTCCCACTCTCTCCAAGTAATATTATGACCTACATTTTGAGCCCACAGAATCATATTTTTCTTTCCCTATTTCTGTTGGCTGCCTCCACCTGCAGGGTCACATGCTTTCAACCAGCCCTTATTAATAATGCCTTTCATAGCAATCTGATTTTGCAAGAATTAACCAGTGATATGGCTTGGCTCCAAGCCATGAAAACCTGCATCTGATGACTGAGACCCAGCATGGCGCAGGGGCTAGAATCTGGGAGAGCTTGGTTCAAAATCCCCACTTTGCCATGAAAGCTCACTGGGTGACCTTGAGTCCATCACTAACCTACCGGACAGGGTCTCTTGGTGTCAGGATAAATTGGAAGAGGGGAGAGTGATGCTGTAAGCTCTACTGGCTTCTCACTGGAGGGAGAAGTGGGGAACACATAAAGTTGCCCAGCTTTATACCTCCTGCTGGGTCTCACTGAACCTTTCAGTTCACTGATTCTGGCCTTACCCATTGGATCCCTCCCGGCAGGATGTGCTCCCTCGGCTGACCATCTTGAGAGGGGCGCTGTGGTTCAGAAGTAATCAGGCCAGCAGTTTTCTCTGGAAGCAGGGGGATCAGGTAAGGCCCAGAGGAAGGCACCAGCCGCTGGCTCAGATTCTGGGTCTGAGTCCCTGTGACACCTGAGATCCAATCAGAATCTCAATGCAGTGTCCATTCTCAAAACGCAGAGAGAACTCCAAATAGGTGTCTTCCAAGTGGTTGTGTAAACAGCAAGGCTCTGTTGTGGGACTGATTTCATAGACTCACAGAGTTGGAAGGGGCCATGCAGGCCATCTAGACCAACCCCCTGCTCAGTGCAGGATCAGCCTAGAGCATCCCTGACAAGTGTTTGTCCAGCCGCTGCTTAAAGACGGCCAGTGAAGGGGAGCTCACCACCTCCCTAGGCAGCTGATTCCACTGTTGCACAACTCTTACTGTAAAAAAAGGTTTTTTTCCTAATATCCAGCCGGTCCCTTCCCACCCTTAATTTAAACCCATTATTGCGAGTCCTCTCCTCTGCTGCCAACAGGAAGAGCTCCCTGCCCTCCTCTAAGTGACAGCCCTTCAAATACTTCAAGAGAGCAATCATGTCCCCCCTCAACCTCCTCTTCTCCAGACTGAACATTGCCAGGTCCCTCAGCCTTTCCTCACGGGGCCCCAATCATCCTCGTTGCTCTCCTCTGCATCCGCTCCATTCTGTCCGCATCCTTTTTGAAGTGAGGCCTCCAGAACTGCACACAACACTCCAGGTGTGGCCTGACCAAGGCAGTGTACAGTGGGTAACTGTACTGTGTCTCCTTTAACCACATCATTTTAGTATCACTTCCTGCCACCTCTGTCTATGTCTATGGTGAGGCATAGAGGCGCATCTTGGCTTATACAAAGGGCTTCTCTCCCAGCAGCAAGGAACTGCAGCCTGTCCCCATGCAAATAAAAGGCCTTTTACCCATTACTATTTATAAGTGTACATTTAAAGCATGAAATGTGATTGTGACAAAACACAAATGTATAAACTCGTAGACCATTCCGGGGTGGGGCACACACCAGGAGCTAGCTGTGGCCTGACTTTCTTACTGTGGAATGGCTCTCAGGATTAAACAGCAGATCACAGAGCAGGGATCCCACTTAGAGCCTCTCTTCCCAGAAACTGTTATTAATGTTGCTACTGTTTGTTGTTATGAATCATCATTTTAATTTATGGTTGGTCATTGTCATTAATGTTAACTAAGGATGAGACTGAACTTCAAAAGATAGCCAGTTTGATTAGCCTCTCTTTTACTTTGGTGACTCTGATTTGAATATGAGGACCATGCATTGTATTAGAGGAATGGTATACCTCCTTTCTTCTTACAGGCCTTGACTCTGTTGCTAGATTCTGTGCAGCTGCCAGAGTCTACCCAGGAACAATGTTGATTTTGTTGTTGTTCAGTTGCACAGTCGAGTCCGACTCTTCGCGACCCCATGGACC
>NW_015162519.1:88510-94254 GCF_001447785.1 Gekko japonicus | reverse complement strand
GGGGGGGTCAGCAGTGGGAGGGCTTCTAATGTCCTGGCCCCACTGGTGGACCTCCTGATGGCACCTGGTATTTCTGGCCACTGTGTGACACAGAGTGTTGGACTGGATGGGCCCTTGGCCTGATCCAACATTGGCGTCTCTTATGTTCTTAAATATATTTTAATGGAAGATTGTATATCCTTGTAGCCACTCTGTTCATGTATGTTTTACTCTGTTGGTCTATGACCATAATAAATGATTGATTGAAACTGACTAACAATCAGTAAGTGGTCAAAAAAGAAATGCCTCCAGGACCACATCATATGAAGGAAAGACCTTCAAAAGAAGAGAAGAACTCATGTAACACCTTAAACCACTACCACCCCATCCCTGCATGCAGAAGGTAAAGCAACTGGGCTGGAGTATCCTGCTAGAAACCCTAACAAAAAAAATCCCCCCTCATATAACAATAAAGGTATGGCCACGATCTTTCACCAGACCATAATTGGTTCCTCATTATTGTTTCTCTTTGGTGTTTTTTTCTCTCAATTGGAAGCCAAAAATGGGAAGAAATATATATATATTTAAAAAAGAGTATGTAGCATAGAAAAATGGGGTCATGACTTTCCATATCCCTTTCCTGTATCAATCATCGCTAATAATGACTCCCTTTTTTATAGCCTCCTAAAGATGTTGGACCAGACCTTTAGCATTATATTGTTGGACCTGAGTTATTACCTGGTGCTTTGGGACTCTAAAACCAACTGAGGGCTGTCCCTCAAACATGTGTGTTTTCTGACACCAAAGAGGCTCTTCCCTCACAGTCTTTTGTTTCTCCCTGGAGTACATGTTGTCTCAGACTCTGACAAGCTGTCTACATTGCATGACTCTCCTGGGCACCATTTTCTTTTCCACTGACCTTTCTTGCTTCAAAACACAGAGTTGCCTGTGGCTCTGCCATATGTTGTTTTCTCCCGAGCATCTCTCCTTTTGTATGTAATATTTATATATAACTCTCTTCATCTTTCCATCCTCAAAAGATTGTCGCTCTTCTCATCTTCAACAGACAAATTATTCTGCCATGGCCCATGTTTTAATGTCTTTTTACTAAATGCACTATTGGCCAGTTTTTACATTTCTACGTTGAGTTTAATTCTGACTAGAATTACCACCAAATCTGAAGTGAAATTTCATTTACTTGCTTAGAGTAAACATCCAAGGAACTTCAAGAGAAATGTTTTAATATGACCAGCAACATTTCTAAAGGCGGTTTAGCTAGCGACATAAAAATATAAGAGAATATGAGATCAGTCATGTGGGATTCACTTAGTCCAACATCCTGTTTCATGTAGTAACCAATGAAAAAAGGAAAAAGAACTGTGACAATTTAGCGCTTGGTAATATATTCATAAGTCATAATATACAATAACAGAAAATAAGTAATATATATAGTGAATGTAGATGGTGGTCTCCGGAATGGTGTGCCGTTTCGACAATGATCTTCTTCCGAACAAGGATGTGTACATAAACTGTCTTTCAACAATTCATTTCTCTTGGTGACGTATTGGAAATATACTGTTGATTCACTTCATCATAAAGCTATGCTTACAGCTATGTTCTTCAATGGGCTATCATTGTCGAAACGGCACACCATTCCGGCGACCACCGTCTACATTCACTATATATATTACTTATTTTCTGTTATTCTTCTTCATCATCATCATCATCATCATCATCATCATCATCATCATCATCAAGTTTATTGTATTAGCCATTGGCCATAACAAAGCATAAATACAAACACAATCCGTATACATCACATTCAGTTATCCCTTCACTAACTTGCGCTGAATCCTAACCTTAATCTTATCTTTTTTGCCGCCAAAGCAAACAGGGACATTCTGCTGGTAACATACACATCCATATCAGAGAGCAAAAAAACAACCAACTCCTGTTTTGAGAATCCATTGTGCAAAGGTAAAATAGGGTATATAAATCTCTGCCTAAGTGATTCGTGCCATGAGCATCTCAGTAAATAGTGCTCAATATCATCCACTTCGCCCAAACCACATTGACAGATTCTTAAGGCAACAGGTAAACCCATAAAACGACCAACACAGACCATTGAAGGAATGGCATGGAATCTGAGGGCTGTAATGCCCTTCTTAGGTCAAGATTGGTTAGTTTCTCTAAATAGCCAGTCCTACAGTGATCTCTTTTAAAGATCTTAAACAGAGGGGCCGTTCGGCAACTTGCCGCCGCATGAAGGTTCAAAAGGCCGTCCTTATGAATATTTTCTGTTATTGTTTATTATGATTTATGAAAATATTACCCAGCGCTAAATTGTCACAGTTCTTTTTCCTTTTTTCATTGGTCTTATTACTGTGCCCATTCTTGTTACTATTCTCATGTAGTAACCAACCAGATGCTCCAGAAGGGCAAAAATCAGCATGAAGGCCAGAGCCTCTCCTTGCGCTGTGCCCAGCAGTGGTATTCAGGGGGTTACAGCTGTTGAATACGACCAATAGCCACTGATAGATCCATCTTCCACAACTCTGTCTAATCCTCTTTTAAAGCCAACTAGACTAATAGCCACCCTGACCTGGATGGCCCAGGCTAGCCTAATCTCATCAGATCTTGGAAGCTAAGTAGGGTCATCCCTAGTTGGTACTTGGATGGGAGATCACTAAGGAAGTCCAGGGTCACCTCTTTCCTTGAAAACCCAATGAGGTCACTGTAAATTGGCTGTGACTTGATGGCACTTTCACCCTCATTACATCCTTTGGCAGTGAATTCAACAAATGAATTATTCTTTGAAACAAGAAGTAATTATTTTTGTCTGTCCTGCATCTACTGCCCATCCACTTCATCATGTTCCCCTGAGTTCTGCCCATCAGCTTCATTTGGTTCCCCTGAGGTTTGGATAGAAGAGGGGGGAAAGTTCACCTCCTTCACTTTTCCATCCCGTGCATAATTTTTAAAAATCTCTATCATGGGTCTCCCTGCTTAGTCTTTTCCCCTTAAACTTAAACCCTCAAATCTCTGGTGGTGGACTAATTTCTGTAATTTATGAAGAACTATTAAATATTTCCTCTGAAGCATCAACAACTTGTCAGACGGCGTGCAACACAGATTGCGACATACCAATATCGGAAGCTATATGGACCAAAATATGGTCCTCGCCCAGTTTTTAACTAACCGATCATTGAATATAAGGGCTCGAGCACTTAAGCTAATTTTAAGATGGTACCTCACGCCAACAAGACTGCATCAAATAAACAAAAATTACTCACCTCTTTGTCGGAGATCCTGTGGAGAACCAGCTAATTATTATCACTGTTGGTGGACCTGCAAGAAGATACAAGCATATTGGATTACAATCATCCAAGCTATCAAATCCGTTATGAAAACAGACATCCCCTTAACACCAGAAATTATTCTATTGGATTAAGCAAACTCCAGAGCACGACAGAAGACAGGAGGGCCTGGCGGGAGCTGGTCCATGGGGTCGCGAAGAGTCGGACTTGACTGTGCGACTGAACAACAACAACAAAATATTGTATTTGTTTATTCCTTATTGCGCTTGTGGATTGTTGTTGTATAGTTTAAAATTTTAAAATAAAATATATATTTTTAAAAAATCTCCTTAGCCCTTTCATCTAGTGTAGGTGCTCCAATCCCTTGAGAGTTTGGTTGCCCTTTATTGCACCTTTTCCAGAGCTTTAATGCCCTTCTTGAGATATGTTGACCAAAATGGTAAACAGTAATCCACATGCCGCAGTGCCATACATATATACAAGGACATTTACAAGACTGGCTGTTTTGTTTTCAATTTCCTAAGAATCCTTAGGACAGGGTTTGTCATCTCATCTGTCATGTGATTTGGCTTTAGCTTGTTTATAGCTGATTTTTAATGATAAATTACAAAATATGAGGAATTCTAAACAAATAACCTTCAGTGCAAAAATTATACCTGCAGAAAATTCCAACAAAATGCAAAGTAAAAAGTATCTCAAAATAACTTGAGGCTAAGTTCTTGAATAGGACACAACAGAGACTTTAAGTCTCAAAACTGATCATAATTTGAAAGTTGAGGTGTTCTCACCACATTTTTATCAAACTTGAGAAAGTTGACAGACATCTGCAATGTTTTGAAGGAGCAAGCACTGTTGTTTCTTGATACAGACAAACTCAGGCTGCTGGCAAGGCATAGCAGTAGTGATAGATGGATTTAAAGCAAGACTCAGATTGTTTTGAGAAGTTCTAAAGAGGCATGATTGAGAGTGACAAAAACTGCTGCAATGAAGTAAGCATTTCATCTTCCTGAAGCACTGAAAATATCTTTCAGTGAACTCCACTGACGGTGTGCCATTGCTGTCACAATACCTCCATCAAACACTAGATGAGAATGAGCATTTTTGTGTCTGTGGCAAATTAGGGCCTATTGGAAGAGCAATGCTGCCATTCTAGCACTAAAATGGAAACTCTCCAAATACCTAGGTCAGATACCCTCAATCACGTTCAGGCTGTGGGGCTGGAATTTCGAGAAAGGGGAGTGGATAACTCAACTACTTGGGTATTCTTGGGGGATGACCAGTCACAAAATGGCCTCCATGGTGGGTGGAACCAATAACAACGTACAGAACCATAGAAGTTTCCAAGCCCTGCAACATCCTATGATATCCTATGTCATCACCCAATGACAAATGTGTGCTTCCTGATGATGCAAAGGCCCCGGTCACACGGGAGGTTTTGGGCCAGAAGAGGGACGGATCTGGGGCGCAGGGGAGCAACTGCGTGGCAGCTCAGGGGATCTATCTGATCCCGCCGCCGCGTGTCTCTTTTGGTGCAGCTTTAAAAAGCCGCACTTCGGCCGTTCTTTTCCCCCCCGTGTGGCAGGGGCCAAAGATATCAACTCCTGGGCTCTTTTGGAGCACTTCTTGGTTTAAGGTGGCAAAGTAAAGCTGGGATTGGCTCTTTGTGTTGGGAATGAGATACTGTTTGGTATCTGTTCCGAAGGAAGGCGAATATTTGCTGTTGGCTCAGGTATGATTCAGCACTTTGTTAGTCCGTAGGTAAGGAGCAACCTGACCCTCTGGAGTTTTTGTTTGTTTGTTTGTTTTCCTGTTCCATTCAAGACCCTTTGGATTTTATCCCCAAGACTTAAGAAGTAAGCAGATGTCAGGAAACACACCAGTGAGCACCATACTGGGGCAGTTGAGATAAGATATTAGTCTGATCCAGGAAGGCAATGCTTGAATTTTTATGAAAGCAAAATATACTGCAATGGGATTTGGTTAAGGAGATTTAGACTAAGACTCAAAGGAAAGTAGGCTCCAGGAAATGCATCTGTAGACATCGTGGTGCCCATGTGCATCACACTGAGGATCACTGACCTCGACCTTGCAGCTGGTGTGAACCATTTTGTATAACTGCATGAAAAGCAGTTGATTTGTTTTCTGTAGGTCACCTTTATGTAAGCTTTGTCACAGAAAAGATATTTAGAGTAGGACAATAATATGAATCGTGCTGCTTCAATTGACTTTCAGAGATTTAACGCATGGGACAAGGCCCCTCACATGCCACCCCTTTAATTAATGCCACTGAGTTCTTCTCACGATGTTTGAGCATCTTCCCAAGGAAGTCCTATTCACACTTACTGCTGGCAAACCCTGGTACTTTCCTACTTTTCAAAAGTTACCTAATTTTTAAAAATCTGTTTTAATCAATTACATTAAAACGCAAGGGGAAACATTAGAAGCCAC
>NW_015162519.1:78631-88315 GCF_001447785.1 Gekko japonicus | reverse complement strand
AGAGGCTCCAAACCACAGGGTAGCTGCTGGAGCCTCTCCCCAAGATACTAACCAAGTTTCAAGAACATTGGACCAGGGGGGCCAATTCTATGGGCCCCCAAACATGTTGCCCCCACCCCTCCATTGTTCTCTATGGTGGGGGAAAAGTTACATGCATGCAGCTCCTCACCCCAGCTATCCATCTAGTACAAGACACAGTGAAAGATTTCATAGAAATCTATTTCAAGGAGCATTTCAAAGGAACAGAGAAAGAGAACATTTCTTGTTCTCTTTCTATTGTTAACCTACAAAGCAAGGTCAGTGGTTTTTAACCCATATTGAGATCTATGGCGAGGAAGGAGTGGTAGGACCATCAGAGACCCAGTTCCCACTCAGAAGAAGAATGTAAACCTTTACTATCCAAATTCACTTTTCTATTCTATTCTATTCTATTCTATTCTATTCTATTCTATTCTTACTTTTCTATTCTATTCTATTCTATTCTATTCTATTCTATTCTATTCTATTCTATTCTATTCTATTCTATTCTGTTGCTACAGTTGTTAAAATTCCCTCTGTCGCAGTCAGGCAAGGGACACGACCCCACTTCTCCCCGACATCTGCTCATCCTATCTCCACATGAGAACCTGACATCTTCTGCGGCTTTTCTTACCTTCTTCCCTTTAAACTGCTGGGTGTCAATGCATGATTCTTGCAAACTGCCTTCTCCATGGTTTGGGGTCATCCATCACTCTTTTCCTATACTTAGCATCTGGGTTTGTATCTCTTTTCGCAAATAGTATCTGATTAGAAAACCTCAGTACCTGACCCCATCTGTACCCCAGTGACCTGCTGTCATGCTACTGTGATGTCTATCTAGCACTTATCAATGCCTCCTGCTGGCCCTTGTGATACTTTTTTGGTTGATAACTACTGAGCACCAATCAATAAGGTGAACTGATTGCCAGACACCCATTATATCAGTTGGATGTTTTTGTCCCAAATGGTTGGAAAACAGCCATATCACCAAAGTGTGCGGGGTATTCCGGTTAATCATGCGAGCACAGAACAGGGAACACAATGTGTGTGGTGACGTATGTATGACAGGCTCATGCCCCAAACTAAATTTGGACAGCAGGGCCTGACTCTGACCTACCAAGTCACACAGTCTCAGCCTAACATACCTCACAGGGGTTGTTGCGAGAATAAAATGGAAGAGGGGGGTAATGTTGTAAACCAAACAGGGTATAAATGAAATTAATTGCGATTTTAATTGTATTTTGTGTTATAACATATTTTGGTGTTTTAACGTGTGTGTGTGTGTGTATAGAATATATATATTCTGTAAGCTTCCTTGAGCCTGTCATGGCAGGGAGGGCGGGATACAAATTTAACAAACAAGCAAATAAATAATACATAATCTGTCAACTAATTTGATAAATACAGCCTGTCAAGCATGCAAATGTGTGGCCCCACCAGACATTTGCTTTTGCAGTCCCAGGCAGACAAGGCCTGTAAAACGGAGCTGTTCTGCCAAGTTTTTGGTTGAGGTGGTGGATGTCCAACCAAATCTGGCCCCTCCTGCTCGAGCTGTCCTTAATCTTGATGGCAGCGAATGTATCACTCTGAGAACCCATACCAAATCTGGTGCCATATCTTCTCTGATGGAAACAGGCCCAGGACACCACAAGTAGGTGTTTTTTTGTTTTGTTTTTTGGAATGCCATCTTATTTATCAGGGAATTTGGAATGGTTTTCTTAAGAGTTTTTTAAATGATTGACCTATGTTAGTATTTTGTTGTGACCAGGGGGTTTTTTGTAGAAAAAGCACAGCAGGAACTCATTAGCATAAGAGGCCACACCCAACAGCAGGAACTCATTAGCATATTAGGCCACACCCCTGACAGAGCAGCTCATTAGCGTATTAGGCCACACCCCACATTGCCAGAAGTGTGCTCATCCAGCCACACTCACCTTTTGCTTCTTATTCTGTTTACCTTGTTTGTGGTCAAAACCCAGGGCTTTTTTTTGTAGCAGGAACTCCTTTGCATGTTAGGCCACACACCCCTAATATAGCCAATCCTAATGAGCTTCTGCTGTTGGGTGTGGCCTATTATGCTAATGAGTTCCTGCTGGGCATGGCCAACTTGGGAGCCAGCTGGAACTCCGTTCCTGTGCGTTCCTGCCCAAAAATAGCTCTGGTTGTGACCCGCCCTGAGCCCACCTGCAGGGAGGGCGGGATAGAAATCAAATCAAACAAATAAATTAAATTAAATAACCATAAGGTAGTGTTAGAAATGCTCCAGTTCAGCCATGCCTGGGTTACACGGAGGAGGCTGTGTCTCAGTGGTGGAGCATCTGCTTTGCACAAAGAAGGGCCCGGGGTCAATTCCCCAGCATTTCTAGCTAAGACCATCAGGCTGTAGGTGATGTGAAGGACCTGAGACCCTGCAGACCTGTTGACCTTGCTCGACTAACGGTCTGAATCAGTGTGAGGCATTTCCATGTGTTCATAAGGGAAAGGGTTGTGATCAGTGTCCAAGCATCTACTGCGCAGGCAGAAGGTCTTGGGCTCAGTCCTTGCTCTCTCCAGTAACAATGATCTAGTGTGAAATGTGAAAGCCTTCTACTTCAAATCCTAGAGAGATTTTTGGTAGACATATTTATCTACTTGCAATTTCTTGCTTTCAAACTGCTAGGTTGGCAGGAGCTGGAACTAGAGACGGGTGCTCACTCCGTCATGCGGCACACTCGGGTCTCGAACTGCTGAACTACCGACCTTCCACAGCCTGCTGTTCAGCGTCTTAACCACTTGAGCCACCGCAGTATTGCACTCATCCTGTGCAAAGCAGCCACGTGGACTTGCCTTTGTGTCTCTCCCAGCCCCTCCCCTCCTTTGGAGAAATAAGATAAGCGGAGAGAAACTCTGGCAAGAGACTCCATCTTCCCTGTGTGTTTGTCTGTGATCCTTTCCAGCTTCTTTCCTCCTGTGAAGAACTCTTCAAAATACAGAGCCTGGGGTATCATGTCCAGCAAGGCCTTGAAGAGTCAAGTGAAAGACTTAATATTATGCCCAAAGGGAAAATGCAGCTTTTCTCATCCCTACATGAGGACTTTCCTTTACCAAAATTCCCTCTTCTGTGCACTGAGTACAAACATAGAGTCTCTGCCCTCCTTTGCATCCGGAAGCAGGGGGAGGGGGAGGGGAGTTTGTTATTTAACGGAAGATTTTTGCTCCGGAGAGAAAAGGAGCTCCAGCCACTGCACTGAAACTTGCAACTGCTGCCAGCGGTTGTGCAAATGAGTCATCTCACCTGCTCTGAAGGCAGCAAAGCGAATGGATTATAATTGGGGGAGATAAAAAGTGGCAGCATTTATTTTGATTTTTTTTTTACATGCCATCCAAAACACTTCTGAGGACTTCTAAGTTGAGAGTGCACACCCTGCTATTTGCAAATCTCACCACTTTCAAAATAGCTTGGGTTTTTTACAAATGATAATAATAAGAACAATAATAATCCCACTGATATGTTTTCTGTTCAAGCATAATAAAATGAGGAATGCGATCTAGAGCCTTCTGCCTTCAGAAAAAGCACTGCGTCCTCTCTCATAAATAGCAAGTGTCTATTTAGGACTAAGGAGTATTAGTAGGTTTTATTAGTATTTCAGGCTCTGTTTACTTTTGGATGGTTTTCATGACAATATATGAATAATCAGATTTAGCCGCTGTTATCTACCCCATGGTGTCCTGAGTTTGATTCTGGTGGCTGTGGCAATCAAGCTTTCTGCTGTTGCCCTGTCATTTGTTTCTTTTTGAACCTCCGAATTCCTAAGCAAGTGCAAGAAGCATCACTTCATGCCCTCGCTTGGGTTTGGCTTCAGACGTCATCATGTAACCCAATCTCATTGGCTGAACATCATCATGGGAAGCTCCAGGAGAATGATGAAGACAGGAAGTAACATTTCCTGTGCTTACTTAAGCATATTGGGGGTGGGGGAGAAAAACAATCGCAAGGAGCGTGATCGCTACCAGTGATAAATGGGAGCAAATTTAAGACTGGATTTAGGGTAGTGTTTCCACAAATGCAAGGATTTTCCCACCTCTTCCCATTATGGAAGCTTAAAAAACCCTGAAATCTGTTTATTCCAAGAGGTCTCTTCTCTCATAGAATTTTTGGGGCATTTCAGTCTTCTGTGGGAACGGGAAGGTGAGAAAACTGTGTTCTATGGACACCATGGAAACACTTATGACAAAACCTCTCTCTTGCACGCAGAATGTCACAGCTGCAGTCACTGTTGTCTCCAGTTAAAGCCAATGATGTTCTCTGCCGGAGACCCCGAAGAACTGTTGCCAATCAGAGTAGGCAATCCTGAGCTAGGTAGACCAATGATCTGATTCTGTAGCCCTCTACACATGTTATTAAAAGCAATGAAATCAGTGTGTCTAGAGGGGAAGCGGGCATGAGTGTGCTGGTCCTGTGCCCAGCTATGCACAAGCAGTGGTTCAGGAGCATGGAGTCTATGCACGTTGAAAGTGGAGGCACCTTTCCCAGGATTGAAAACATTTGAAAAAGCACTGCCCTCGAGTATGGGGACACAACCTTGGTATAGCCATATAGACTCACTCCATATTTATGAACCAGTGATTGCACATACATAGATCTGACGTACCATAGTTGTCCTTGTGGAAGTCAACCTATTACTTAAAATGCTCATAACCCATGGCTGCATGGGACTTGCTCCTGAACAGATTCTATGGCTCTACATGATGCCGTTTGCTTTGTTTCCAATCTATCATTTCACATCACAATCCAGTAGCAGCCACTTCTTCTAAGCCATTGTTTGCTGAGCTCAGGATGATCTTACCGCAATACATTGTTCTTGGCTGGAGAGTGCTCTCTGCTGCTTGAGCAAACAGAAGATAGTGGCTGAAACATGTGTTTTGGAGCCCTGATGCTGTGAAAGGTGCCTGTCGGGGATTTGTGGCGTTTCTCCTGAAGATTGGCTTTGCTGATGTCATTCTGGAAATGTCTTTCAGTGCTTTTCTTAGATGAACTTCAATGTGCATTGATAGTTATTTCTTAAGAATTGGATCCTACAGCTTTGGTAGCCTTAAAGATATATTTTATATTTTATGTGTAGCAGGGGATGGAACATGGCATGGTATAGTCCAATCTCATCAGATCTTGGAATCAATACTTAGAAGGGAGACCACCAAGGAAGACTCTGCAAAGGAAGGCAATGGCAAACCACCTCTGCTTCTCAGTTGCCGTGAAAGCCCCTTGCCAGGGTTGCCATAAGTCAGCTGTGACTTGACAGCACCTAGAAATAATGTCATAGCATTGCCTCAATACTTCCCCTATTTTTCTTCCCCCCCCCCCAGTCTCCCATCAGGTGCCACTAAGTCCACTGACTTCAATGGGTTTTTAGACTAGAGTGACTCTGCATAGCAATGTACTGTTATGCCATCCTAAACAGAGTTACACCCTTCTAAGCGCATTCATTTCAATGGATTTAGAAGGGTGTAAGTCTGCTTGGGACTACGCTGTTATAGAGCAGTCCAAAGCGGTTTGAATCAGAATCCAACTCAGTGTATCCAGTGGGACTTACTCCCAGGAAAATGTTCTTAAGACGGCAATGTTAGTAACTTGCAAAAAGATCAAGACTTGCCAATCACATAATAAATGGAATATAATTGATCACATGAACAAATAAGATTTTTTTAAATTGCTAGCCTTCCACGGTCGATGCCTTTTCTAATTTCCATTGAAATAAAGGACAGCTTTATGCCATGAATGATTTCTATGGATGAGTGGATCTCCTCTGTTTCAGTCATTTATTGTTCTGGAAATGTCTCTCTTCACCGGGTTCCACTACTCCTTAATTCCAATTTAAGTAAAAGAATGTGTACAATTAAATTCCGGATCACTGACTGGCTGTGCTTTCAGTTCTTTTTCTTCACCTTTTGTTACCAAAGCAGAGGTGTGCATTGATAAAACACTGCAAAAAAGCAGTCTGGATGTGATCATGCATACTATTGCATCCCAACTCTTATTTCAATGTTAATAGCATAAGCAGGATGTAGTGCCCACTAAGGAGATTTGGCTGCAGAAGTGATAGTTCCAGAGAGCACTACGCTCTAAAGATCAACACTTCCTGGAGAGAACAGCTCTGAAAGAACTTGTAACTGACCCAAGGTCACACCAACAGCTGCATGTGGAGAAGCAGGGAATCAAACCTGGTTCTCCCGGATTAGAGTCCATGCTCCTAACCACTACACCAAACTGGCTCTAACTATGGTTGCCAACTGGAGATCTCCTGGGATTACAACTGATTTCCAGGCAATAGAGATAAATTCACTTGGAGAAAATGGCTGCTTTGCAAGGTGGATTCTATGGCATCATACCCCATTGAAATCCCTCCCCTCCCCAAACCCCGCTCTCCTCAGGCTCTTCCCCTAAAATCTCTAGGTGTTTCCCAACCCAGAGCTGGCAACCCTACATGTAACTGTACTATATCTCTTTACTGTGAATATAAACAGGGCTGGAGTTAACTTATGGACTTTCTTTTTTCCTGTATATAAAGAACACTGTATGTATGTTTTACAGGTACATATAGATACTGGTAAACTAACATGTATTAGTTGAGGAAAGGGTCAAGGGAACATAAAGCTGGAGCATCCTATGCATTCCTAGTATACTGTAAAAGATGCAGACTTTTAAAAACCCAGATGAAACAGTACAGAATTCCTAATGCATCAGATTCACCATGGAAACTAGATCAGGCTGTATATGAACCCCACAAACCCGATCAGAAATTTAATTAGGAGAATTTCAGAATTATCCCTAACTAGGAGTAAGGCCCATTGTGGAAATGAAGACAACAAGATCTAGAAACATGCTCCGAGAGGGTGTCCTGGCCTTGGGCACTAAGCATCAATTTGCTGTGGCGACCTCAGCGGGGTATAATGACACAGAGTCCACCATTTTCTCCAGGGGAACTGATCTCTGTCATCTGGAGAGCAGTTTTAATGCTGAGTAGTCTCCAGCCCTCACCTGGAGATTGGCAGCAATGGTTCCTCAGGAGAAAATAACTGCTTTCAAGGGTGGACTCTATGGCATTCTGTTCAGCTGAGGCCTCTCCCCTCCCCAAACTCTGGCTTCTGTAGACTCCACTACAAAATCTCCAGGAATTTCCCAACCTGGCGCTGGCAACCCTAGTCGGGACTGGCCCCAATGAGTTCCCCACAAAGGCTAAAGTAGGCCTGGAAAGGGCCTCCTGCCTTTGCCTTTTTACTGACAGAACCAAGCCTGGTTGTCTAGCAACAGCCACTGAAGGGAAAGTTAGCCCCACAGCAGGAGGAGAAGAGAATGGTTTGACCGCCGGTGGCTCACCTCAGTAGCCAGCCAGCTGCAGAGGAGCCAAACAGGAGAAGCATCGTTGTTTTGGCAGTTTATTCTGTCAGAGAAGAGTGTCCAGGCTGGCAGTGGGCATGGCAGAGGAGCGGACTCAGCCCTTGGCACGCGAGTACTCTTGAGTGACGGTTGATGGGCCAATTGTTGATGGAGCACACAGCACAGCCAATGGGAGAGCTGGAAAGTGCCAATACGTTGGGCTTTTATATATATGGGATGTTTACTTGGCACTTACATTGAGTTCAGTGGGATTTAACCCCAAATAAATAAAGTCCAGGCAGTAGATTTTCATTGGTAAGTTTCCCATTGACAAGATCATTCTAAGGCTTGTCCCTTACTCTTTATTATAGCAAGCAAGTGTTCAGAAAACCCCACCATTTCTTTCCACTCTCACGTATCAGTCACTATACAGTGTTTAATGATTCTATGGATGAGAGTCAGGTTTTGCCACTTCATGTTTTGTGTAGTGACTCCCACATCAGATGTTTAAATGAGCAATAGAAAAAAGTAATATGTGAATCAAATAGCAGTTCTTGGGCAGAACTGTAAACTCAAAAGAAAGTCTAAAGATGTTTCATTGACACATACGTGTGCCAGCCGGCCAGTTTTTCACTGGCATGACCAGGCCCCCACCCTCTTTCTGGCTGGAAGGAATAGGAAAGAGGCGGGTGGTGGGGTTAGCTACTTACTGCCATTTAAAGTAAAAGGAATTTAGTATACTGTGCCTTTAAGATCTTCCCAGCACTGTACTTGCAACCAATTTTTTTTCGCTGAGTATTTTGTGTGTGTGTGTGTGTGTGCGTGCACGTGCGCATGTGCTTGTGAGCCTGGAAGTCATGGTGACTTCCAGGGCTGGCCCCAGGTTCTTTTGCACACTAGGCGAGGCTACCTTCTGGTGCCCCCCCCCGGTGCCCCCACCAGTTTTCAAACATAAATGCATTTTAAAAGGTAAAGGTAAAGGTTCCCTTGCTCGAAAGCAAGTCGAATCCGACTCTACGGTTGCGGTGCTCATCTCTGTTTCAAAGCCGAAGAGCTAGCGCTGTCCGAAGATGTTTCTGTGGACATGTGGCCGGCATGAATAACACCAAGGTGCATGGAACACTGTTGCCTTCCCACCGAAGTGGTACCTATTTATCTACTTGCAATTTCTTGCTTTCGAACTGCTAGGTTGGCAGGAGCTGGAACTAGAGATGGGAGCTCGCTCCGTCATGCGGCAACTCGGGTCTCGAACTGCTGAACTACCGACCTTCCACAGCCTGCAGTTCTGCGTCTTAACAACATTTGAAATTGTTAATTTCTTTTTTCTTTCTCCTTTTGTCTTTGTTCTGTCTCAAAGTTTGGTAGTATTTCTAGCTCTTTTGCAATCTCAGTAACATCTACCAAAACTTGTTCAAAATCCTCATCACACCTACAGCCCACAAGAATTCATTTTGAATGACACCGTTATTCCTCTCCCTCTTTCTCTCCTTCCCTTTCAGGAATCTAGATAGGGACTGTCATGTTCAATGCTGTGAATTCTAAACACAGTGTACCTCATCACACCTACAGCCCACAAGAATTCATTTTGAATGACACCGTTATTCCTCTCCCTCTTTCTCTCCTTCCCTTTCAGGAATCTAGATAGGGACTGTCATGTTCAATGCTGTGAATTCTAAACACAGTGTCCTTTTTTGCCAGACAGTTTCAAAGAGCTAGAGGGAATTTTACCACACAAACAAGATCATGCTCTCAAACTATGCTTCCAAATTATGTAGCACATGTACTCAGTTCTAACATTATATATTTGTATGTACAATTATACAGTTCTGTATGGATACTATCAGAAGATTCTTGTTTCCAGGCAGGGCTAAGGTTTGATCAGTGCAAAGCAGAGTAGAGCTCCCCTCTTGTATAAAGCTCAGGGCTATTTTTGGGCAGGAAGATTCTCTCTGTGTGTCTCATTTTCCTTTTTAATTGGAGACGTGTATCAGATTAGGACCTGGGTAAACACTATAATGTTTGGTTCCAAAATAATTGCCCCAGTAATGTTGTTGTTGTTGTTCAGTCGCACAGTCGAGTCCGACTCTTCGTAACTCCATGGACCAGATCACGCCAGGCCCTCCGGTCTTCCGCCGTCCTCTGAAGTTTGCTCAACTTCATGTTCATTGCGTCGATGACACTGTCTAACCATCTCACCCTTTGCCGTCCCCATCTTCTTCTTTTTTTTTTTTTGGTAAACAAATTTTATTTTCTTAGGAATTCAACATTTAGAACAGAACCATTTCATCTTTTCCATTGTCTACCCCATTCCC
>NW_015162519.1:45678-77912 GCF_001447785.1 Gekko japonicus | reverse complement strand
TTCTAGCCTTGTATATTGCCAGGGGAATAAGGGTTGTTTCTTTTAAGATTCTCTCTCTGTGTCTCATTTTCCTTTTTAATTGGAGACCTGTATCAGATTAGGCCCTGGGTAGACACTATAATGTTTGGTTCCAAAATAATTGCCCCAGTAATGCAGTCTGGCCCTAAATGTGTAGAGAATACTTTGCATGTTACAGATACCTGAAGAAGTGTGCTTGCACACAAAAGCTTATAGCACTTTGAATGCATTTTGTTGCTCTTAAAGGTGCCACTGGACTCAAACGTTGTTCATACCAGGAGCGAGTAAGGAGATGCAAAAAGTGCTTCAATGGGAATTTTGTGTGAGCGTGTTCCTTGTCTCCTAGCAAGCTACAGCAATCTCTCTGCTGGGGAGGAGACCAGCACAAGATGAAGAATGTAAACTCCGGCCAATGAAGCCTAACAGGAGTGTGCCTCGAACACATGGCAATAGATGGTTCTCACATGCACCTTAGTTTATCTGAGCTCCTCCTCCCCGAGAGCCAAGGCACTAAAAGGCCTGGAGCAAAGACCAAAGGGTGGGGTACTTAGGTCCTGCCTGTCAGGCGGCCAAAGGACCAGGTGCCTGCTCAGCCGCTCTCTCTCTCTCTCTCTCTGCCCGAAGTGCTCTTCCTGGAGAAGGGGGAAGTGTGCCTCCGGGCAGGGAGTGGCGTCCACCTGGCACCAAGCTCACCCTGGTACTCGTGGTACTGCTGAAAAGCCCACAGAAGCCGCTGTCGACATTCAGGAGGCCATCAAAGGCGAAGCGCAGCTCACAGAGGGTGCCAGCGTGCAGCTTCTCGTGCAACTCCAGCACCATGAGCTGGTGGCACTCGGCCAGCCACAGCTCAGCCAGGGGGACGCAGCTGGCATTGGGGCTGCTGCAAGGCCTGTCCAGGTGGTGCAGTTGTGGGTCTCAGCCCACACCAACCAGTCCGACATGCTGTGGAGGCAATGGGGCGGAAGGTGGGGGCGGCAGGCTGGCTCGGCTGGTGCTGAGGGGCGAGCTTGAGAGCTGCGGTGCTCAGCTCTTCCCAGCCCAGCCAGCAGGGGAGGGAGGAGAGGCCGAGGAGGGAGGGAGGGAAGGAGGCAGAGGCCCAGACTTGCTCCGCAGTGCCCGCCCGCCAGGGAAGGAGAGTGTGAGGAAGTAGGAAGCCCCGACTGGCACTCGACTAGGTGGTCCCCACCAGGCACATACACTGCGCCCCCTTGCGCATACACACATCCTGCCTTGCGCACGCGCTGGACGTGGTTAGCTGTCTCTTCCACCTCACAGCGCCAATTCAGGAAAGGGCACCGATGGTGTCGTGTCGACAGCCTCGGCGGAGCAGCAGGCCAAGGACCAATAGAGCAGAGCAGGGCTTCGGACAAGGGGGGAATGGGGCGGGGCGGCAGGCCAGTGTGGCACCCTTCTATGTTCACGCCCTTAGGCAACTGCCTTACCTCGCCTTATGAAAGTGCCGGGCCTGGTGACTTCTGGTGATCCCTAGTGGTGCTAGGATGTTTCAAAGAGGTGGCTTATATTACCTGCCTCTGTGTCCCAGCCCTAGTATTTCTTTGAGGTCTCCCTTCCAATTACTTGCCAGGGTTGGCCCCGGTTAGCTTCCGAGATCTAATGAGATCAGGCTTGCAACCAATCTTGATTTTCATTTTCAGCTGAGGCTTTCTTGTGTCTCAAGAGCAGCTTCTCTATACAGTACAGCTGTGTGTGGTTACCTTTTTTGTATCCCTTTCCCTCCCAATATCCCCTCAAGCAGAAAGAGAGGGACCCATTTAAAAAGTACTTGCTTTGTACTGTTGTGTTTTAAAACAAATAAATGTTGCGACTCTCGTGTAATGCTGCATAGGATTGCAACCTTGAGTAAATGTAACTGCCTCAAATATCTGAGTCAGACTATTGGCCAGTGTGTTTCAGCATTATATAATCTGACCAGCAACGGATTTCAGAGACACAGATGGGTCCTTCCACAGAGGTGGATGGAAAATTGGGAGAGGGAAGTAAAGAACTGAATGGCTGTTTGGATGAGGAGAACAGAAACTGGGTGATTAGGCCAGTAAGCAGCAGGGGAAGGGTAGAATCAGAGCCTCTGCGAGAGGGGCTTGTGAGAAGGTGGGGGAAGGTTTCCCTTTGCTGTGAGGCTCTTATTGGTTCCCAATGTTTCATAGTTTGTTAAAGAAAATTTCTCTACCCAAAATGTACGTGTTTGTCTAGTATTTGAGAGTGTTGCAAACAGTAGTACAGTACCTGCTTAGAAGAAGAAAAATGAAAGGGGGGAAAACACACAAAGGAAGAAAATTATTCAGTTTAGAAGAGACCATTTCAGATGTTAATTAACTTAAATAAAACTCAAAGAGAGTGAACGCTGTAGATAACGAGTTTAATTTTTGAAAAGAACTATTTCCCTTTTGTTACTACAGTTAGTACGAGATCCAATTAGTCTATACATTATCTCTTTAGTCTGGGACTTATCTCTTTCTTGCAGGCAATATTGTGGCAGGATTGGGCTTTACAGATGGCTAGCAAAAAAACAACAATCGACAACCAACCCCAGCCTCAACTTGTGGACCCCTGGTCCGGATCATTGTAGTACTGCACTCCCAGAGTTATTCCTGTTCGGCCTGAGAGGTGCAGTTGCTTCAAGTAGATGGGGGCGGTAGGAAGCACAGGCAGGCCCCCTGGCCTACCACCAAACCTGCTGCCCACTTGTCAGCTCCAAGTGCCAAGGTCTTCAGAACAGGGAGGGGGGAGGGGGGAAATGACCACCTACCGGAAGCAGCTGATAGAATAAGTCAGAGGTTCCAGGGAAGGGGAAGCGATAATAACTGAGTGTGCATGAATGCCTGTCTGAGTTCCCTGTGGCTCACGTTCTTGTGATAGGTGTTTCTGCCACCGACTCTTTCTTGAGAGATCTGCTCTTCATGACTTTAGCTTTCTCTGCAATGGATTCACAGATAATCTTTTGAACTAGGACCTCAGCTTCCATGTTTCTCATTTGCATAATTGTTTTCCAGAATGTGCACCTAATTGCTTGCTGCCAGATGCTTAATTCCTCAAAAACAAGCTGTGTATATGTGTGCTATGTATGTGAGTTAATGTATGATCTATGTGTTCTCACATGCTTGAATTTTATGTGCTTTTTGTTTTTGTGGGCAAACAGGAATCTGGATTGTGGTAGGTTTATCTGCATTGCCGCTTTCGGCGTGTAGAGGTGGTATCGCTTGGCGGGACTTGTAACCACAATGAATAGCTGGGCACCTTAGATGAATAGACCATTTTCTGTTGGCTCCAGTAATACTGCCTCTAAGCTCTGCCTTGGTTTTGTGAGCTGCATCCCTTGACCCTGTGCTGGCATAGCTGGCCTTGTGCCGGGCCCCGCCCATTTCCAGAATCGTGCCTCCAAGTGGTTGGCAACCCTCTGTACATGAATCTGGCAAATTCTGCATACAGAAATGTGGGATCCCTCAAGCATGTAAATCATGCCCATTTACATACTTTCTCTTATTTCGTATATGTTGGTCATCTCTTCTTGCTGCCTAGCATCATTTCTTCTTTTTGCCGCAAGGTAGTGGGGGAAGGAGTTGTGCAGGACACCGTGGACCCCTGGAAGCCTCATTCCCCAGCCCATTGTGGGTTTTTTATTTCACTAGGCATTGCCCCAACAAGCCCATCAGCCAGTGTGTTTCGATCCTCTGCAGTAGAAAGGGAGAGAGTCTTTGGCCCCAGATCATGGGGGAAAGAGATGTTTGTTTAACTTTATACGATGTAAGTTTTGTTTGGATTGTGGATCATTTTGATTAATATTTTACTGTTAAGTGCAAAAGTATATGACGTTGTGCTTAACTATGAGTACATACGGGATATTGTTTTGAGCCATAAGGGCTAGAAATCTGCTTTGAAAAAAACACTGCTGTTCCCAAGGACCTGAATTATGAACCTAATAATACACTCTGTGCATTGTACATATTCTTTCAGAATTATAGCATATTGACAGACCCGCTAATTCTATGAAGGAAGGTGGGTGATAGGTATTATGCCTGGGATGAGCAGCAGTCAAAGGAAGGAGAAAGCCAGTTGGTGTTCAGTGACAGTGGAAACAGAGGCTGGAGTACTTGTGTGCAGATGTTGAATAACCTTGTGTGCTCTTGTGTACAGCTGTTGAATAGCCAACAAGACCCACTATATGGGTCAATGATATTAGTTCTCCCCAGGGGTCATTTCCTGCAGGAGCACACAGGAGTGGAGCTCCAGCAGTAAAGAGCCCAGGGGGCGGGCACATGCAACAAGCCTCACCCATTGCTCCCAGCAGCCCTCAGTCAGAGCAAGAAGCAGCCAGGTAAAGCTGCAAAGCTCCCGGCCCAAAACAGTCCAGTGGCACCTTTAAGACCAAGTTTTATTCAGGTACAAGCTCTCCCTCCTCTGCAGGACAGATCTGCAGGTCCCCCCCCCCCCTCAATAGCTAGCAATCCAAAACAGTCCAGCGGAGCCTGAGCGGTGGGTGTTGCCTTCTGACACACTTCCGGTGATGTCAGGAGCTAACGAGCTCCTGCACCTCTTTTTCTAGGAAATGACCCCTGGTTCTCCCTGATGGGTGCTGCTGCCCATTCAACAGTTGTATGATTACACTGTATGATCCCAGATGTCTCCAACACGGGTGACAGAGCTGCCAAGTCCAGCTTGGAAAATTCCCAGAGATTTGGGGGCAATTCCTGGGGGAGTTGGAGTTTGGGAAGGGGAGACAGCATGGATGGGGTGTCACTCCTGAAATTTCATTTCTCCTAAACCCTGTGGTATACCATAGAGTCTGCTCTTTGAAGCTGCCATTTCTTCCATGGGAAATGGAGTCTGGAAATCAGTTGTCATTCTGGGAGGATTCCCTACCTTGAAACTAGTGTCCCTGACTGCCATGCTTTTGGCATTAGTTGCTGCTCACTGGCGCAAGCTTTTTGCTACCTTCTGTCCCCCTGCAACCCGCACACTGCACTTTTCAGACATCTCATTGAGAACAGAGTTGCCAAGTCCAGTTTGGAAAATTTCTGGAGATTTGGGGGCAATTCCTGGGGAAGTTGGAATTTGGGAAGGGGAGACAGCATGGATGGGGTGTCACTCCTGAAATTTCATTTCCTGGGCAGCAAAGCTATAGTATCTGCACAATAGCTCTACGAAGCAAGGATGTGCCAACGGCCTTCAGTGACGTTTCTTACCCCATCGGCAGAAGCAGGCCCCCTGCCTCGGAAGCGTTTTGCTGTACAAATCGCAGCACTGAAGCCCTGAGATTTGCTTTAATTAAGGATTACAGAGACCGAGCCTTCCTAACTCCTCTGTTTCACATCGGCAGTATAGTGCAACAGCCTTGGGGGGTTACAATAAGCAGATATTAATCCCCCCCCCCCTCAATAGCTAGCAATCCAAAACAGTCCAGCGGAGCCTGAGCGGTGGGTGTTGCCTTCTGACACACTTCCGGTGATGTCAGGAGCTAACGAGCTCCTGCACCTCTTTTTCTAGGAAATGACCCCTGGTTCTCCCTGATGGGTGCTGCTGCCCATTCAACAGTTGTATGATTACACTGTATGATCCCAGATGTCTCCAACACGGGTGACAGAGCTGCCAAGTCCAGCTTGGAAAATTCCCAGAGATTTGGGGGCAATTCCTGGGGGAGTTGGAGTTTGGGAAGGGGAGACAGCATGGATGGGGTGTCACTCCTGAAATTTCATTTTTCCTAAACCCTGTGGTATACCATAGAGTCTGCTCTTTGAAGCTGTCATTTCTTCCATGGGAAATGTAGTCTGGCAATCAGTTGTCATTCTGGGAGGATTCCAAGCCCTACCTTGAAACTAGTGTCCCCGACTGCCATGCTTTTGGCATTAGTTGCTGCTCACTGGCGCAAGCTTTTGGCTACCTTCTGTCCCCCTGCAGGCACCGCCTCTGAGCAACCCGCACCCTGCACTTTTCAGACATCTCATTGAGAACAGAGTTGCCAAGTCCAGCTTGGAAAATTCCTGGAGACTTGGGGGCAATTCCTGGGGAAGTTAGAGTTTGGGAAGGGGAGACAGCATGGATGTGGTGTCACTCCTGAAATTTCATTTCCTGGACAGCAAAGCTATAGTATCTGCACAATAGCTCTACGAAGCAAGGATGTGCCAACGGCCTTCAGTGACGTTTCTTACCCCATCGGCAGAAGCAGGCCCCCTGCCTCGGAAGCGTTTTGCTGTACAAATCGCAGCACTGAAGCCCTGAGATTTGCTTTAATTAAGGATTACAGAGACCGAGCCTTCCTAACTCCTCTGTTTCACATCGGCAGTATAGTGCAACAGCCTTGGGGGGTTACAATAAGCAGATATTAATTCCATCTAAGTGACAATGCAGTATTGGATTTGCATAATTTACATGAATATTAAAAGACAGCACCATGATGATGTTGGTACATGACACCCAGGGAATTGACGAGGTTGAGCTCTTCTCTGGTGCGCCTCACCTTCAAAGCCTATTATCAACATTGGCAGATTATTCCATTCCCAGGGGTCCTGTGAGGAAGCAAAGCCATCCATTTCCCTCCCTCCCCAGTTTTACACATTGGGGAGTCAAATGCACACGTGGGACAACTTGCTATGCCTTGCTGCGTTTCAGCAGAGAAAGGCGGTTTTCTGTTTCAGCCAGTTTGCTATAATCCCCTGCAGTACTCAGGAGCGTGTTTGGTGCCAAATCAAGTTGGATTAAGTGTTTTGTTCTAACTGGATCCTGTGTATGGTTTCTTTGATTGAGAAATAGTTATAGTTAAGCGGCATGCAAAACTTTCCTTTAAAATGTTACTAGTCGTATCTGAGAGGGTAGCCATGTTAGTCTGCGGCAGCAAAATAAAACAGGAGTTCATTGGCTCCTCAAAGAATAGCAAAATAAAACAGGAGTTCATTGGCTCTTCAAAGAATAGCATAATTTATTTCAGTTTGAGCTTTCAAGAGTCAGAGCACGTATGCCAAGCTAATAGATTCTGCTTCACATGCTTAAGTGTAGTGCCTTCCAGGTTGAAGGATACTCCTCATAGACAGCCATGCTAGTCTATAGCCGCAAAATAAAACAGGAGTCCAGCAGCATCTGATGTTTCCTTACACTGGAATAAATTTTGTCAGCCTTTGAAGTGCCAGAGTTTTATTTTTAGTCTTATCAGTACTCTTTAGGTTTCCTTGAAAATTCCTCTGATGCTCTGAAGAAGAGTCCCCAAATTCACTTTGAATTTCATGTGAGGCTAAATCTGACAAATTTAGGGATGTGTAGAAACCTCCCTTTGAGAACTTCCACTGGTGTGATGAATATTCAGTTGGCTTCACTTGAAAAATGATTTCTCTGATGAGAAAGTTCCACATTTCAGTGTCACTTTAGGAAAAATTTCATAAGCAATTCTTCCACATTTCATGCCACCAATGGCTATATGTTAAAAGGCCACTGGCTAAAGGCCCAGTGAGAGCCATGTCAGAGAAATATGAAATCTCTGTGTTGCTTTGGCCAATTTATGTAGAAATTAGACCAGTTCTGAGCTAACTTTCAGTTTATGACTGGGCTAAGAACTAGGGATGGGCACAAACTGGCTCATAAACTAAAGTTTGTGATGAATTTTGTCTGGTTTGTGGTTCATGCATGTCAACCAGCACAAACTTTCCACAAACTTTCAAGAAGTTCTTGGAGATTCATGAAAGTTCATGAATTTATACATTTCCAGACAGACTCTCTGTCCAATCAAAATGGCAACAGGGGCATCTTCAAAGCAGAGTAGAGGAGCGCGCGGCAGGGTGAGGTTCTCTATGTGTTTGGTGTGAGTAGCTTGCACTCTTGAACCTGTGCCTGACATTTCCCCCAAAAGCACCTTCCTGGGAGCATCTTGTTTAGGGGGCCATAACATGGACCCCCTGAGGCCAAACAGCACATCATTTGGAGGGCATGTAGAGGAACATCAAGGAGAGGTCTCCTATGAGTTTTATGTCTCTAGCTTGCACAGGGTTTTTTCTATACACTCCTGACCTGTGCTTGTCATTTCCCCAGAAGGCACATTCCTGGGGGCACTTTTTTGTGGGGGAGGCCATAACTCAGCCCCCATAAATCCAATCCTTACCAAACTTTGAAGGCAGGTAGAGGAGAGTCAGTCAGAGATCCCCTGCAAGTTTGGTCTCTCACGTCCCAGGGCAGGGGTTACTGCATCATGAACTAAACTAGTTCATTTGGCATCTAAAAGTTTGTGACAGTTCATGGCTCATGAATCAGCCATGCCACAAACCACAAACTGAATCACATTTTCCTGGTTCGTGCCCATCCCTACTAAGAACCCTGAAGTTATGAAGACAGTGGCCACCTTGACTGTCATAAATCAGACATAAGGCCTGATTTAAATATGATGTGGTGAGGCAAAAGCATTGTTACCACATCCCCACAAACACATGATTAACATGAGGAATTAGGTTGTTTGTTGCAGGGAGTGGAAAACCAGGATATTTTACCGAAAGAGGTGGCTGCAAGTTTTCAGTAGGAAAAGGATGACAGAGACCTGATTTAAAGATCCAGCAGAGCTATTCCTATTTGGAGCAGGAGTTACTCTTACACTAAAGGTGTAAATGCAGGGAAAATGGGGAATAGTGGAAATGAAATCTGCTGGGACAGAGGTGTCCAGTCTTCCAGATGTGAGGCCTAAATAGCAGAGAGGAGCAAAATGCCAGCTCCCTGTGTACTGTAATGTGGGTTAGGAAATAAAGGGTGATACATCAGGATGGGGAGCAAAGATTTACCTGTCCTAGTCTGCATAGAAATCAGCTGGGGGGAAAAAGGAGGGATCCAGTATACCTCACTTGCAGTCCTTGTTGTAGCCTAGGTCAGACTCAAATTACTGGCTCTAAAGCCATGTCAGTTATACTGCAAATGTCCCAGAGGATAAAATGGGTTCTCTTTAGGAAACAAAAGATTGCAACAGAAAATAAAGGAATACTTGATAGTTGGGCAGCTCATCGGGAGAAAATTATAGAACAGACTAAATGGCACCAGGGAAAGGCGACAGGAAGGGAAGTTTTTGATGGAATTATAAAGTTCAAAAAAGTGAAGACATGAAGTTGAGTCATTTATTTGAGGATAATGGTAAGATCTGAGCAGGAGGTTCCAGACTGTCACAGGGCACTTAATGTCTAAATTGTGTTAATGGTCAGTGATCACATCTCATGTAAGGGACAATACAGGAGGGAGGAATCTTTGTCATCTTGCCTGGCATGGCTGAATTGCTTTCATCCTGTTGGTGAGCCAGCAAGGTGTAGTGGTTAAGAGCAATGGACTCTAATCTGGAGAACCGGGTTCAATTCCTCACTCCTCCAACATGAAACCAGCTGGGTGACCTTGGGTCAGTCACAGCTCTTCCAAAGCTATCTCAGCCCCCCCCCCCCAATAAGTCTAGCTTGCTACCTAGTGATGCATAATTCTAAAAGAGCTAAAACTTAAAGGCTAGAACTTAGGATCTCTGGGCTATACTACACACCATGCCATATGATGATAATTAGGGCTCTTTTTGTAGCAGGTACTCATTTTCATATTAAGTGACACACCCCTAATGTAGCCAATCCTCCAAGAGCTTACAGTAGCTCCTGTAAGAACAGCTCTGTAAGCTCTTGGAGGATTGGCTGCATTAGGGGGTGTGGCCTAATATGCAAAGGAGTTCCTGCTACATTATTATTATCCTGTTGGCACTCCCCGATTTCTCCCCAAAAGGCTTCCTTGGAAGTATTTGCTGTGGTTGTTGCTGCAAGATCCTTTGCTGTGTTCGTTGCTGCAAGATTCATTGTGAGATACAAAACATGGCGATTGCTCCACATGTTCTGTGCATGTCTTGCAGAACTTGCTCATGGCGTTACACATGCAGTATATACGTCCAGGCTGGGAGGTAGGAGTGTGCAGATGAAAGTAGGGGGCTGGCAACACATTTTCCAGTGTGCTCCTGCTTAAAGTGGGCCACCATGCAAAGCAGCTAGCTGCATACCACCAGCACAACTCCCTGCTGTCTCTGATGCGATAACTAAGCACACTTTGCATGGGTGGCAGCCCAGTTTAAACGAGGCACTGTGGGAATGCAAAGTGAGTTCTCTTGCCTCACTGCGTCACATTTAAACCAGGCCTGAGAATTGTGGATGCAAATAAGGCAATTTGATTCCATAAGGGAATAATTGGACTGATACTTAGTCATTACCATTTATTTGATATGTTTATGGTTTAGGCTCCTATTGTGTACATGGATATTTATGGATCTGTGACTCTCTGGGGTTATGCATCTGCTGCAGGTACATCAGCTTGACATCAGGGGTTTAGCAAATGAAGCGGTTGTGCAGAATTCGGTATTGTGATGATTTGTATTAAGCTAAAAAAAGATGCCTGTGGATGCACTGTCCGTGTATAAAATGTAATGTATGATATTTTGAATTAGATCATCGGTTTCCTCTATATTATTTTAATATAATATTAGAATGCAGAAAATTGAGGAGGGGCCATGGCTCAGTAGTAGAGCTTCTACTCTGTATGCAGAATTTCCTGAGTTCAATCCCCAGCATCTCTTGTTAAAAAGGAACAGGTAGCAGGTGATATAAAGGACCTGAACCTGGGACCCTGGAGAACCATTTCCGGCCGCCAGGGGTCATTTGGGGGGGACGCGGGGGGACGCCATCCTCCCGGGTGAGGTGTGGGAGGGCGGGGCCTGGAGCTCCCTGCTGGTGCCCGCTGGAGGTCACCGCCGGCTGTGGGGAGGACACACTTCCAGTGATGTCAGGGGGTGTGGCATATGCTAATGAGTTATGCTAATGAGTCCCCCCAGCTCTTTTTCTACGAAATGACCCCTGCCGGCCGCTGACCTTGAGAGACGAGTGGTTTGACTCAGCAGAAGGCAGCTTCATGTGTTTGTGTGAAATAATCATGTGGGGAACATTTGGCCCATTAATGAGGTACTGGGGCCTTTTGGACACATAGCAACTGTTCGTTTACTCCATTTGGAGTGGCATGCAAGTGAGAAATTAGACTGGCAGAAAACTAAGTAGGGAAATGTAATTATCCAAGTCTGGAGTCAAGCTAGGGCAATGGTTTTCAGTCATGAAAGCATGCCCCCCCCTCCATTAGTACATTAATATACATACATGATGAATTCTACGACCCAAGCAATTTTTTAAAAAAAGTCTGGCCCCAAGCAGTCATAAAAGTGGTTTCTAATGTCATTAAAAGAGTCAAGTGCCTTTTCAAGCTGCCTGAGTTGTGATGTTTTTAATTTTTACTTTGGTTCAGCTTTGCTATGCGTGTGAGAACTAAGAGGTGGAATGATGAACTCCATTTCTCCTTGTTGGGCAGACTTATTTGTCAATCAATACGGCAATCTGTGAGAATACAGAATTTGCTCTCCACATGTGAGCTTCTCCAGTGAAATTCTCCCCAGTAGTGATCAAGGCAAAAAGGCTGAGAGCATGATGAGACTCCAGAATGGCCAGAGGTTACAAATAGAATTTCTCTTCATGTGCCAAGCATGAAATCTGAAGTACACTTTTCATTAGCAGCATGGATGTTACTGCTCAGCAGTTTCTTCCCACAAAACATTGTCGCCTGATGGACTGACTACCAGTCAATCATTCAGTTAAGGCTGCCACAGTATGAGTCAGGAGTAAGCGCTGAAGTAGTCAAATCTCAACTTGGGCTTGGTCTACTGGCAGCCAGCCTTTGCTGCCAGCACCTTTCCCTTTTGAGCCCATTTGCCATGATGAAGTGGAGCAGGAACTGACTGCAGGGTAGGGTTGCCAGGTCTGGCTTGAGAAATTCCTGGAGATTTGGGGGCAGAGTCTGGGGAAGGCAGAATCGGGGGCGGGAACTCAGCGGGGATCTGATTCCATGGAGTCCAGCCTCCAAAGCTGCCATTTCCTCCAAGGGAATTGACCCCTGCTGCCTGGAGATCAGTTATAATTCCAGGAGATCTCCAGCCACCACCTGAAGGCTGGCAACTCCACTCACTGTGGGGGATACCTCACTAATAGCGACCTGATAACTGTCCTGGATGTTCCTGAAGCCAGGCCCGTGTGAAGGGTTACTCTAAGAACTTCCTGAAACTAATTGGAACTCAAGTCCTGGAGATGCCCCTTGGCTCAGTCAAAATCTGGGGCCCAACCAATCCTTCCATCTCTTCTAATTCTGCCTTGTTCTCATTAGGAATGACTCCTGCTTCCCCTCCTCCAGCTTCCTCTCCTTCTGAATTCCTTGCTGATATAGCACACTGCTTCAGGTGCACAGCTTCCATCCTCCTGACTTCATTACCTTCTGGCCTTGGTTTGCTCGCTGCCCTGTGATTCACCTTTCACCTGTCAGTCTAGACCAGAGGTCATTTTGGGGGGGAACGCGGGGGAACACAGTTCCCCCGGGTGAGGTGCAGGGGGCGGGGCACATGACGAAGCCCAGCCCCCTGCTTCCGGCCGCCCCGCTTCCAGCCCTCATTCAGCCAGGAGGAGGCAGGAGAAGAGGGAGGGTAAGTTGCTTCCTCCCTGCCTCTCCCCACCCCTGCCTGCCTGGGGCCAGGGAGGGCCGTGGCGGGGCTTCCTCGCACTCCCGCTGGCCTTGCAGGTCCACCGCCGGGCCCCTGATGTCAGGGGGTGTGGCATATGCTAATGAGTTATGCTAATGAGTTCCCCTAGCTCTTTTTCTACGAAACGACCCCTGGTCTAGACTTCTCCTCTCGCTGAGAGAGATTCCCCAGCGCATGACAATTAGAAAGACAGAGAATGCAAACAAAAATCCACATTAACCCGTTTCGAAGTATGTGGCCATTTTCTAAATTTGCAAGCCTTTCAACAGTGGGTAGGGATGCCAACCTCCAGACGGAACCTGGGGATCCCCTGGAATTACAGTTGATCTCCAGTCTATAGAGATCAGTTTCCCTGGAGGAAATGGATGCTTTGGAGTTTGGAGTTGCATTGGCATTGCCCTCCACTGAACTCCCCACCCTCTCCTGGCTCTACCCCCAAATGTCCAGGAGCTCCCCAACCTGGAGCTGGCAACTGTGCTCCCCCATCCCCTGCCACTGGCCGGGGGAGGGGGGCCTGGCAACCCTAGGAGAGGGCTGTTTCCATTTCTGTGATCCATTTTATCCTGTCATTTTCCTCAAGCGATCAGTTTTCTCTTCTTCTTCTACATTTTTTTCCTCTTGGTTGGATAAATTATTTCCACGGGGAAAACAGAACATTTATTAAACAACTAAATCTCTAGTGAAGATTCAGTGTGCTTCTTTGATGATCTTTCTTATTGATTTCCTGTATAACAAGTGTTTTAATTTTGTCACCCCTAGACAGCATAGTAACTGGCGGGAGAGAGAGGAAAAGCTAAATTGGGTAATTATGCCAGCAGTAATTGTTTCATTGTCACTGTTTGGCCTGGGAATAGTTTGAAGGAACAGATTTACAGTTCCATCCTAAGCACATTTACTCCCTTTTATGTTTATTGAAGTCAGTTGTCTTAGATGGATATATTTCTGCCTCGGACTGCACTTAGGAGCTGCGGTGGCTCAAGTGGTTAAGACGCTGAACTGCAGGCTGTGGAAGGTCAGTAGTTCAGCAGTTCGAGACCCCAGTGTGCCGCATGACGGAGTGAGCTCCCGTCTCTAGTTCCAGCTCCTGCCAACTTAGCAGTTCGAAAGCAAGAAAATGCAAGTAGATAAATAGGTACCACTTCGGTGGGAAGGGAACAGCGTTCCGTGCGCCTTGGTGTTTAGTCATGCCGGCCACATGACCACGGAAACGTCTTCGGACAGCGCTGGCTCTTCGGCTTGGAAACAGAGATGAGCGCTGGCTCTTCGGCTTGGAAACGGAGATGAGCACCGCAACCCTAGAGTCGGATTTGACTGGCTTTCGAGCAAGGGAACCTTTACTTTTACCTTTTAGGACTGCACTATTAGTACAGTAGAAAGTATTGATGTATCACAGAGATGACCACTCCACTCAGCCACTGTGATCCAAGTCAGGTTCAACACATGAGGATGACAGTGTCACTCTAGGATGCTTTGTTGTTATTGTTGTTATAATAATAATATTGATGATTAGCCGGGACTGCACAAGAAATAACCCTTGGGAATCTAGCTCTCTAATTATTCATTTTTATGCCAGTCTCAAGGGGAAGGACATTCCACAGATGAGGGGGTGCTACTAAAAAGGCCCTGTCTCTGAGGGCCACCCACCTCATCTTGGATGGTGGAGACATGGAGAGCAGGGCTTGTGAAGCAGATCTTAGCTCACAGGGAGGACATGGTCCTTGAAGTACCCTAGTCCTGAGCCATTTAGGACCTTAAAGGTAAGAACCTGCACTTTGAATCGTTCCCAGAAACCAGAGTGATATGAACTCTGTATCCCACCCCTGTCACATTTTAGACCGTCTGAATTTTCTGGACCATTTTCAAAGGCAGCCCCACATAGAAGACTACAGTCATCCAGACAGAATCAGAGCATGAATCATGATGGCCAGATAATCGGGGGTCTTGTTCTGATTTACAAAATAACATCCTCTCACATACTTGCTAAGTTCTCTGGCTACCCACTTTCTTTCTCTACCCAGTCGATGGGCACTTAAATCATCAACTTTGCTATTAAAACGGGAAGTCATTAATGGCATTTTAATGATTGATCATTATGAAGTTGCCACCTGAGGAGCTCCAAAATCGGGAACACTTCGCAAGACCATAAGAAAGTGACATCTTACATCTTGTCAGAGCAGATCCAGGTGGTCAAGCATGTTGGTCTGAAGCAGTAGAACAAAGTTAGAGTCCAGTGGCACCTTTAAGACCGGCAAAGTTTTATTCAAGGTATGAGCTTTTGTGCGCATACACGCTTTTTCAAATACATGGAAGCACATACCTTGAATAAAACTTTGTTAGTCTTAAAGATGCCACTGGACTCTAATTGCCCCCCCCAAGGTGGAATAACGAGACAGACAACAGTTTGGAAGTAAACAAGGGCCACTTTATTAACTATTTAACATAACATTGCAGCAAGGGACCAGCTAAGCGAGCACGGAACAAGCAAGGCAGGTGTCACTCCCCTGACCAACCTCCTTGCCCTTTTCTCGGGAAGGTCACCCAGCTCCGGTCTTGAGCCATCGGTCTGGTTCATGACCAGCATTGGTCTGGCCCATGACCTAGGAGCGCCTACCCCTGAAGCCTTCCAACTTGCAGAGAAGAGCATACCCTAAGGGGTTCCCAGAGGAGGTGATCACCGTTCCCCACCCTGGACCTTAGAAATCCGAAGGCAGTTCCTGATGACCCCCTGTTCCCTAAGGGGGAAAATGCCGTAAGGTGCTCACCGGTTCCGGTTTCTTGCCCGCACCAACCTGCCAAGTGACCATCCTATTTATGTGTCGACCACCACAATCAACTATCCAATCCACTGCTCTCAGTGCAAGGTAGGCGAAAACACCTCCACCCATTAAGCCAATACTGGGTAGGAGCAAAAAAATCCTACCTGGCCCCAATAGGCAACCAGCAACAGCCTACACTAAGAACAGGGCGGGAGGGCGGGCAAGCACATCGAGGCAACTGACAACAGGCAAGAGCGGAGCCCAGCTGTTCATCCAGGCCAGCTCCGCCCCCTGCCTGTGTCCTGATGCCAGGCGTCAGGCTCTGTTGCTGCCTGTCTTCCTCGGAGCGGCAAATCAGCCCCCGGCGACCAGCGGCGTTGCCGGGTCACTGGGAGCTTTGATCTGTCAGAGTATTAACAGTATTTGTTAGAATGTATCATACTAGTCATGAATTAAGTTTAATGTTTTTGTCATTATGGTGCATCTCTTCTTTTCCCATAAGTATTTTTATTGATACTAAATAAGGAACAGTTCCTTTAAACAAGCAACAGACAGCAGGCCTAAACCCACTCCTCCGCCAAGAAGCTCATGACAGACTATGTGGGTTTATAAATCCTCCTTTGTCCTTTCTCCTCTCACCATCATCCTGTGGAAAAAAAATCTGAGACAACTTGCTGGCCCAGGATCATCCTTTGAATATCATGGCTGAACAGACCTTCCAAGCCAGTCTCCCGCAATCCAAGTCTCATACTTTTGTCACTGAACCACATTGGTGCCGCTGTGCCTATATATACATTATCCCTCTTGACACGGTTTTATTTCAATTTAGTTTAACTGTACTGAAGCATAAGAGAAAAGTGTAACAATGTAGAGGTTGGAAGTTAGGTCTGTTTCTGTGCCAACACCAGGCCACAGAACCTCTTTCTCTTATCGAGGCATGCCAAAAATATTCCTTGCCTGTCTTCTCATGTAACCTGTGATATGGGAGTGAAACTTTTTAACGCCGGCCACTAGCGCCAACCCCTCCTTATCGATTTGGGTGTAGTTTCTCTCGGCCGGGGTGAGTGTCCGAGAGTAGTAGGCAATTGGTCCTTCCCTGTCGTTAGCCAGCACATGGCTCAACACTGCACCCACCCCATACGGAGATGCATCCGCAGCCAATACCAGTTGCTTGGACTCGTCATAGTGGGTAAGGACAACATCGGATGCAACAATGATTTAATAGCAGTAAAAGCTCGGTTGTGCTGAGGGCCCCACTCCCACTTCGCCCCCTTGTTGAGGAGGCGATGCAATGGTTCGGCTATTGACGCCTTATGGGGCAGGAAGGCGTGATAAAAGTTTAAAATTCCTAAGAAGGATTGCAGTTCCTTCTTAGAGCCAGGCCTTGGGGCGTTTTGGATGGCCCATACCTTTCCTTCAGTAGGCTGGACACCATTAGCGTCAATTTGGAACCCCAAGAATTCTACGCTGGGTACTCCCAAATGACACTTGGTCTTCTTTACTTTCAACCCAGCCTCTTGGAACCGACGCAAAACGGACCTGAGGCATTCTGCCAGTTCATCCTTGGACCTGCCGGCAATCAATACGTCATCGAAATAGGGGACCACCCCTGACAGGTCCCTTAACAAGCCCTCCATTAGGCCTTGGAATATGCCTGGGGCCACATTTACGCCAAACTGCAAGTGATTAACCCTGAATGCACCCCTGTGCGTGACAATGGTTTTCGCCATGGCGGCTTGGGGGTCTACTGGCAGCTGGTGATAAGCCTGAGCGAGATCTAATTTGGCAAAGACTTTACCCTCCCCTAACGATGCCAGCACATGACTAATTACGGGGACTGGGTAAGAGTGCTGCTGCAGAGCCTTGTTGATTGTGCATTTGTAATCAGCACATATTCGGATAGACCCGTCAGGCTTTACTGGTGTCACGATAGGGGTCTCCCATTTTGAGTGTGATACCGGTTCAAGCACACCTTGAGCCACGAGTTTGTCCAGCTCAGACTCTATACGCGGTTTCAGAGAAATCGGTACCTTGCGATACTTAAGCCGTATAGGCGCTACAGCAGGATCTAGGTCAAACATTACAGGTGGCCCCCTATACATTCCCAGAGTACCATCAAAAACATCTGCAAATTCCACATACAGTGAATTCAATTTATTTGCATTGTCTTGGTTAATACCACTTATAGCAATTCCGAGGGCCTCAAACCAGTCTAAGCCCAACAGACTGGCTTGGCGCCCCTCGGCAACAAGGAGACTCAGAGACTCCTTGAACCCTTTGAATTGTACCTCAAATGTGGCTTCGCCACCCACAGGGATACGCCTTCCTTGAAAATCGGAAAGGTGGATGGTGCTCGGCTGCAAACGCTGACAGCTCCATCATGGAAACAAACATTGCGGTGCGAAATGCCCCTGCAGTTTTAGTTTGAGTTCAGCCAAGGACATGGTTTTGATTTCAGCCAGGGCGACCAGAGACTGAGCGACATCAAAGACAGCCGTTCTGCAGGAGCTGAGGAGCGTCACCTTCTGCTGGTCTTCACCCTCAATCTGGTTAGCCTGGAGGTGGAACTCGAACCTGGTCAGGTAGGAATCCCAGTCCTCGAGGTTGGGTTCAAATGCCTCGAACCGTGGGTTGACGGCCATCACTGCTCTTTGTGCCGGCACTGGCACAAGTGCTCCAGCTGCTTGATCAGCCGGGTCTCGTTCTTCCACCCTGGGTTCCTCAGGGGCTTCTCGGTCGTCCGCCGTCCTGGCATCGGTTCAGCGGGGCTGCCTACCCGCTCTATAATCCCATCCTCGTCGCCAATTTTTGGATACGAGACTCGAGGCAGCAGGTGAACAGTGATAACAGCTTTATTGAACACAAAGTCAGAAGAACCAGAACGAGACAAACAATGGAGCAACAGGCTCCTTTTTAAACAGTCCGGGCTTGGCAAGCCACACCCGCATGTCAGATAGTATCCAATCAGAAACTGTACATAAAGACCAATCACTTTGCTTCCCTCCAGAACTTCCCTTGTTCTGATAGGTCGATTTACAATAGCTTTGTCAGACTCAAGCTCAATGCAACATACATTCCATTTCATACACAACATCACCCATGGTGTAGCTGAAGCCATATTAATATTTAGCGCACAGCACTATGCAGGAAAAACAAGAGCTATGATTGGTCTCCAGGATCACGCAGTTTAGAAAATGGTGACTCAAACTCAAGCTATCTGTTGCTAAGTAGGAGGGTGATAACACTTGATTGCTTGGAGAAGGGGTTGTAATGTAAAAATCGCTGTTCTTGGGAGTACAATTTCCGTGCCATCCACTGAGAATGTAATGATTATAGACTTAGAAGGGGTTCTGATTTTAGTGGAAACAGTTTTGAAAAAAAGTGTCCTCTGGGTGAGAAAGAAAATGTTTTAGTAATGATAGCCAAGAACAGTTTAAGACATCTGTTGGGGTTGCAGTCAATACTCGTGATAGCATTATTATGGATCAGCACAGTGAAAGACAGCAGAGAAAACAATCCATGGTTAATTTAATTGGAGAACCTTTCCTCTTCACTTTCATTTAGCCTGGTCACCCGTCTGCCCATCAAATCTGTTTTTCTTCATAATACCTGACTGGCAGCACCGTGCGACTTTCTAGTTTTCAAAGTTAATCACTACTGGGCCCACTTTGGATAGGCATGACCCTGTTTGATGTTTACCGAGTTTCTTTGAAGAAATGCACGCCTTTCCAAAATTCTCATCAGTGACCTAACCATTTATTGAGGTATTAGTACTGAGGCCTAAAAACCCCAGACCACTATACCCCCTGTCAGAAATCCAGCGGACAGACAAATTGATGCATTGTCTTTAGCCTAAGGACCAGGACCCTCACAGGTTGTGTAGCTCCTCAATAGCGCCCATATTTTTGCTGCTTTCTGGCAAGATCTGCCGCTAGTGCACATGCACAGAAACAAAGGGTGCCATGTTTCCTGACTCTCTTTACATGTTCCCTGAGAGGAACAGAATGATGGTGACTCAAAGGCATGCAGAACAAAGATTGAGTCCAATGGTACCTTTAAGACCAACAAAGTTTTATTCAAGGTATAAGCTTTCGTGTGCAGGCACACTTCTCCAGACACTTAGTAGTGGATTCTTTAGCAGAGACAATCCCCCTCCCGTCTGTCTCTTGGGCCATCTGCTGTCTCTTCCATTCCAAGATAGTCGGTCCTCCAGTGCCCCATGTGCATCTAAAGACCCACCACCAGTAGGTCATAACTCAGGCTCATCCTGATATGACTTCCTATTCATGTGCTTGCAGCTTAGTAAGCCCAAGGCTGCCAGTGGGTGGCAGAGGACCACCGCACCACAGTATGTAAAGAGATAGCCTGATAAAACTGAAGTTGGATACGAGACTCGAGGCAGCAGGTGAACAGTGATAACAGCTTTATTGAACACAAAGTCAGAAGAACCAGAACAAGACAAACAATGGAGCAACAGGCTCCTTTTTAAACAGTCCGGGCTTGGCAAGCCACACCCGCATGTCAGATAGTATCCAATCAGAAACTGTACATAAAGACCAATCACTTTGCTTCCCTCCAGAACTTCCCTTGTTCTGATAGGTCGATTTACAATACCTTAGTCAGACTCAAGCTCAATACAACATACATTCCATTTCATACACAACATCACCCATGGTGTAGCTGAAGCCATATTAATATTTAGCGCACAGCACTATGCAGGAAAAACAAGAGCTATGATTGGTCTCCAGGATCACGCAGTTTAGAAAATGGTGACTCAAACTCTAGCTATCTGTTGCTAAGTAGGAGGGTGATAACACTTGATTGCTTGGAGAAGGGGTTGTAATGTAAAAATCGCTGTTCTTGGGAGTACAATTTCCGTGCCATCCACTGAGAATGTAATGATTATAGACTTAGAAGGGGTTCTGATTTTAGTGGAAACAGTTTTGAAAAAAAGTGTCCTCTGGGTGAGAAAGAAAATGTTTTAGTAATGATAGCCAAGAACAGTTTAAGACATCTGTTGGGGTTGCAGTCAATACTCGTGATAGCATTATTATGGATCAGCACAGTGAAAGACAGCAGAGAAAACAATCCATGGTTAATTTAATTGGAGAACCTTTCCTCTTCACTTTCACTTAGCCTGGTCACCCGTCTGCCCATCAAATCTGTTTTTCTTCATAATACCTGACTGGCAGCACCGTGCGACTTTCTAGTTTTCAAAGTTAATCACTACTGGGCCCACTTTGGATAGGCATGACCCAGTTTGATGTTTGCCGAGTTTCTTTGAAGAAATGCACACTTTCCCAAAATTCTCATCAGTGACCTAACCATTTATTGAGGTATTAGTACTGAGGCCTAAAAACCCCAGACCACTATACCCCCTGTCAGAAATCCAGCGGACAGACAAATTGATGCATTGTCTTTAGCCTAAGGACCAGGACCCTCACAGGTTGTGTAGCTCCTCAATAGCGCCCATATTTTTGCTGCTTTCTGGCAAGATCTGCCGCTAGTGCACATGCACAGAAAGAAAGGGTTTCCTGACTCTCTTTACATGTTCCCTGAGAGGAACAGAATGATGGTGACTCAAAGGCATGCAGAACAAAGATTGAGTCCAATGGTACCTTTAAGACCAACAAAGTTTTATTCAAGGTATAGGCTTTCGTGTGCATGCACACTTCTCCAGACACTTAGTAGTGGATTCTTTCGCAGAGACAATCCCCCTCCCGTCTGTCTCTTTTCTTTCTCAGCATAGTTTGGGCCATCTGCTGTCTCTTCCATTCCAAGATAGTGTCAGTCCTCCAGTGCCCCATGTGCATCTCAAGACCCACCACCAGTAGGTTATAACTCAGGCTCATCCTGATAGGACTTCCTATTCATGTGCTTGCAGCTTAGTAAGCCCAAGGCTGCCAGTGGGTGGCGGAGGACCACTGCACCACAGTATGTAAAGAGATAGCCTGATAAAACTGAAGCTTAATAGTGGGTTTCAAGCAATGTTTTGTCTCGAGACTTGGTCATGTATAAGTACACTAGCCTGAGGCTGTTGGCCAGGGGTCATTTCCTGCAGGAGCGCACAGGAGCGGAGCTCCGGCAGTAAAGAGCCCAGGGGGCGGGCACATGCAACAAGCCCCACCCCCTGCTCCCAGGAGCCCTCAGTCAGAGCAAGAAGCAGCCAGGTAAATTGCAGAGGCCCCCCCGGTCCAAAGCAGTCCAGTGGCACCTTTAAGACCAAGTTTTATTCAGGTATGAGCTCTCCCTCCTCTGCGAGGACAGATCTGCACGTTCCCCTCCCCTCCCCGATAGCTAGCAATCCAAAACAGTCCCGTGGAGCCTGAGCGGTGGGTGTTGCCTTCTGACACACTTCCGGTGAGGTCAGGGGGTGTGGTATATGCAAATAAGTTATGCTAATGTTATGCTAATGAGCTCCTGCACCTCTTTTTCTATGAAACGACCCCTGCTCATGGCTTATAATGAGTCCAGGATAAAATCTGAAGGGTAAGTCACAATAATAATAGGCAGATACAGTTTGTCACCAGCACATCCAGTACACCATTGTTACATTGAGACACCTGCAGAATTTAACTCCTCCACACACAACGTATTCCTATTTGTACAAACATTTGAAGCACCAAACAGTGAAACCTTGAGCTAGTCCGGATGTAAAGAAATGGAGCTGAGTAAGAATATTGGGCCATATCTGGCTTCTTCATGAGGAGGGGATTGTTTGTAAGCTGACAGACCGGGTCTTTTAAATGTTGCAGCACAGAATTGCTGGCAAAATTGTCTGGCTTTCCATCCATTTTCCCCTTAGCCAAAAATTGGACTGAAAATTCATTTTTGCACTAAAGGGGAAAAAAAGTCTCAATTCTGGGTTTCCTTCCTACAGCCAAGAGAAAAATTGTGTAGTTTGGCTTCCCCTCCTAGCCAAGGGAATTGTTTTCTTCTTTGAAACAAGGGACTGAGTTGTTCACTCCCCTCAAGCACAGGAACAATATGCCAGGCCTGAATTTATAATTTTGAAGCAAAAATGTATCTCTTCAAGAAAACTGTAAGAAACTGCTAATGAGAACTGAATAAATCTTTTGAATCAGGATTATAGCAACAATTTAGAAGAAGAAGAGATTGGATTTATACCCCGCCCTTCACTACCCAAAGGTGTCTCAGAGGGGCTTACAAACTCCTTTCCCTTCCCCTCCCCACAACAGACACCCTGTGAGGTAGAAGAAGAAGAGAAGAGGAGATTGGATTTATACCCCGCCCTTCACTACCCAAAGGTGTCTCAGAGCGGCTTACAAACTCCTTTCCCTTCCCCTCCCCACAACAGACACCCTGTGAGGTAGGTGGGGCTGAGAGAGCTCTGACAGTAAAGGCTCTTTTTCAATAACAGCTCTTATCAGAACTATGGCTTGCCCAAGGTCATCCAGCCAGGTGCAAGTGGAGGAGTGGGGAATCAAACCCGGTTCTCCCAGATTAGAGTCCGCGCACTTAACCACTACACCAAACTGGCTCTCAGAAGTTACCTCAGAAGACTGTAGACTGTTACAGAGACATCACGGGGACCAACTGCATCATCACATGGACACTCCTAATCCTTCAATGGAACCTTCTAAGGAGATCAGCCCACCAATATGAGGTTCAGAATTAATTGGAGGAGGCCATTCTGATCCCGCCCATAAGGATCACCCTCCTTCATTGCAAGGAAGTGGTGATCTTATTACTGAGTCACCTGGGGAAGAGGTTTCCTCTGCTGAGACTGCAGTTGAGTCTAGCCAAAGGGGGAAGACCACAGTGGCCAAAAAAAAAAAAAATGTCTGGGCTGGATGGCTGAATATTCTACCTAGGGGACAGGGGTGTTGTATACTGCCTCTTTAAGAGGCTATCCCCACAGGCCTCAGAGCAAGCAGGAAAGTAGGTGGGACTCAGTGCTTCTCTTCCCAGTCTCCCTGCTACCAGCCTGCAGGAGTGCCTGGCCTACTGAGAATCTGCAGAACTAGGTCAGGAGCTCTAGAAACAGCTTAGTTAAGTATTGTTACTCCTTATTCCATTAGCCAAGTTACCTACCCTACAGTTACTGTTAATAAAGAGGCCTTCAGTCAAACAGAATTGGGTATGTGTTGTTTGCTCCACTACACAAAATAGCCCACCTTTTCTTCTGGTAGGGTTGCTGTCCACATGCAAGGCTGTACCAATATGGAGAAACACTAAAATATGCAAACCCCCCACACACACACACTTGCGTTCTGAAATGGTACAGCCCTAGAAGATTTGATTTTTCTGTCTCAAGAGGCCCTTTAGTCTTGAATCTGCTTACACATGAATAGGGTTGCCAGCTCTGGATTGGGAAAGACCTGGAGATTTGGGGGAGGAACCTGGGGAGGGTGGTGGTTGGGGAAGGGAGGGACCTCAGCATGGTACAATGCCATAGAGTCCACCCTCCAAAGTAGCCATTTTCTCCAGGGGAGCTGATCTTGGAGATCAATTGTAATAGCAGGAGATCTCCAGGTGCTACCTGGAGACTGGCAACCCTACATGTGAGCAAGGCCCATTATTTTCACTGGAACTTATATGATGGGAAATGTCTAATAATTGGCATCTACAATAGTTTTTAAAAACTTCTCTTCTGTCCTATGCAATGGATAACAGTAAAGATTTCTGGTGTTTGTGAAGCTGCATATGTCTCATTTTCTGCTTGTGGCTAGGCTGATCTGTCAGTGAGGACATCTCATTTGTTAGTCAGAAGCTAGCTTTTCTGGCAGCTTCGCCAGCATTTTGTGGGTTGAACTGTCACTGGCAGAACTGACAGGAAATCTAAAGACTAGCGGAGCAATTGTTCTTTTCTCTTGCTCTGTCACAGACTTCACCTGAGATATTCGATACTTCTCACATGGAGTAGAACAGCCTCAATGAGTGAGAGGTTGAGCATAATTCTGCCCTTTCTAAATTTCAGGTCAGGGGGTTTTTTTGAGCGGGGGTAGAGATTCAATATGGGGGCATCTTCAAATGGCATACACTGTGGCATTCTTTCCTATCTCAAAAAATATTACAGTCTTTCAGAAACATTACTGACACAAATGATGTCTAGAAAGTTAGATGGTAACACTTTTCTCTCCAGGCTTTCTGTTGTTCACACTCAGAGAATGCTTTCCACAGTTCTCATCTGTCAATGGATCCTTGTCCACTAAAGAGGTTTCTGTGGTAAATTTTAGAGTCTACATTTTATCCACTGCCCGGAACTGTTGGGTCCACCATTGATTCACAACCCAGAACACACCCATTCTCATCTCCTCTTGGTTTTGCATGCAGAAGACTGATAATTGTAGCCTAGTTATCAATGTGAGATCTCCTTGTATGGATTCCTGCCCCCAAGCCTGTCCAGGAATGAGGGAGGAACCTACACTTTTACAGTACACTTACCAACAACCCAGAGAGGTAGACTGCCCTCTCTGGATTTCAGGACAATAGCCACCAGAACCCCTTTTTAACTAGACCCGGCTTTCCCCAAGGGAGGGATTCCAAACCTTTAGGTTAACCTCTGAGACATAACACACTAGCACCTCCTCAGAGATGCACACTTAATACTCAATGGTAGCGTGTGACCAGGTAGGCACAGGAAAGAGACTTGGAATTCAAGTTACAACATCAGGCAAGTTAGAAACCAGGATAAGTTTATTCAGTAGAGAACTTAGCATAGACTAGAAGGATTTCAAAATAACAAACCTAAGGCAGTGTGCCTTAACTAAACAGTAATTCATATTTACCACGTCAGGAAACATCCAAGAGTTCAAGACTGTCCATTGTAATACTCCAGGTAGCATCAAGGGATTTTGAGGAACAAGAATTCCATCTTTGCAAGCACAGGCTCAGCTCACAAAGCAGTCCTTTGTTCTCCCACAGACCACATGGCAGGACAACAGTTCAGATGCACAGAACACAGAGCAGCAGAGAGCACAGCAGCAGGAGAAGAAGAGTTCCTCTCATTGGAAATGACCAGATATAGTGCAATTCCTGTCCCAAATTAGCCCTGGCCAGGGGCCAATAGGGAGTGAAATGGTGTGTGTCCAACTGTTGGTGGTCATGGCAATGGGTGGGGATAGGCTAGGTCTGCAGACCATCCCCTGCAGTCAGGTGACCCCCAAACTCCAGCCCCTCCATCGGCTACGTGAGCTTCTGACATGCTTGGCAGAGGCCATCTGGTCTCTCCCAGCATGGAAGTGTGAAGAATGTGGGTTTATGGTACGGCAATGGGTCCATGGGCCCACCATTTGGATTGTAACCGGAAACAAGGCACAGCATGGTATCAGCAAGACATTCCAAGGGGAAGGCAGGGGCTTCTAGAAATCAATATTTCTATACACTCCTGTACTCTTTAAATCTCAGAGACCTGAAGAGAGATGTGGTAAGCATAATGACCAAGGGTCAGGTGGGGATCCCATAACAAGCCCTGGTAGTAGCAAATGAGGCATAGTGACTAATATCATGGTCATTTCCTCAAGACAATGGCTGTGATGATGCCTAAGGAAAAGAATTCAAGAACCATGTGAGATGCTGTCATGATATTTCAACTGAACAAGAAAGCTTCAGTGATTCAAGCATAATTCTGTTTGAGGACTTGGGACTCCTGGACCTATTTTAAGGCCAAGAGAAAGCACGTTGGAAGACACTATGCCTAGTACAAGGCTTTAGATTGATGGTTGGCCACCAGAAGTTCAGAAAGATGATCAGAGTGGCTGAAACACCTTTCCTTCTCAGCTGATGACCATGCAGACAGACAGGGCAGAGGTATGCTTGTAGTTACCAAGGCAAGGAACAGAACAATACACCACAGTATCATTCAGGAAAGCTTTCCACTTTCACTGAAGAACTTCTAAGAAGCTTCTGAGGAGCACAGTTTGAAAAAAAACAGAGCAACAAGAGCTTTTGTGGGTGCTACAGGTGTGGCTTTTTCTCACAGGTTGGTTGAGAAGAGTGCTACTGGTGTGCTGATCCCAATGTTCTTATGACTTGACATTCAGTGCTGTCCTCTGGGAAGAATACTGGACCTTCTTATAGTGGTCTCTTCCTATCAGTCAATAAACAGCCTTGGAGAAGGTGCACCACCTCTGTTCCTGATCTATAAAACGTGAATCATGGTGATGTATCTCAGAGCTACTGTCTCAAGTGCATGCACATTTATTTATTTATTATATTTATAACCCGCCCTCCACACAAGGGGGCTCAGGGCGGCTCACATTGCCTGGCACAATGTGCCAAGATTCATATACAGTTAAAACATTTAAAACTTAACATTTAACACTGTTACAACATTTAAAACGTTTAAACAACCGGCAATTGCCGAATAAAGTGCACTCAGCTTACACCCAGGATTAAACTTTTTTGGTCTTAAAGGTGCCACTAGGCTCAAATTTTGTCCTGAATGCAGTAACTCTGGACAAGACTGAATACCAAGGTAGCTCCTGTTTTTAAAACCCACTAACACTTTCCCTCATAGCAAAATCTGGCGTCAAGCACTGATATAATAAAATGGGACTATCAGGTGGGGAGAAGCACTTTCAACAGATATCCCAGAGATTAGATGGAGAAAACTAACCAACAAGGCCCCTGATATCTCTCTTAGTATAGAAATCAGGGAAGACGGTCTAAAAAGTTTTGTTCTGTTTTTGAAGGCACCACTCTCTGACCAGATAGGTTCTCTATCTCTTTTATCATATCTTTCATTGGAAAGGCACTAAGAGTACAGATACCTTAATTCAGGGGTGGGGAGAAGGTCACTCAGGAGTGACCAGTCACTCTCCAGACAATTAAGTGTGGCTCTCCATCTCTCTTCCAGGGCTGCTGTAATCACTTCCTTATTCTTTCCTCTAAAGGGACTGACCTTAAGCAGCATCCTTCCTCTCTCTTTCATGCAAAGGAAAAGAAGGCATGCACCTTATCTCTGGATGGAAAAGGACAGCACCATTTCCCTTCTGCCTCTCCTCCTCCTCTTTGAAGGACACACACACAACTCCTTTGTTCTGAATGGGAAAGGTACACTATGGCTGATATCGCACTAGAGCTGCCTCGCGGTTGCGCCGCCGTTTGCCCCGACACTATTTGTCCGTTTCACACCCGAAGCTGCGGGGCTGCATTTTGACTCGCGGCTTCGCCGGATTTCCCCCACAGTTTCGTGATCCTGTTTTTTGATGCAGCCCCGCAGCTTCGGGTGTGAAATTGACAAATAGTGTCGGGGCAAACGGCGGTGCAACCGCGAGGCAGCTCTAGTGCGAAATCAGCCTATGACTCTCTTAGCACCAAAGTTGCTGTTTGCCTCTTCCCAGGAAAATGCGGAAGTAACTGTATATTTTCCTCCTGCAGGGCAAATTACAATGGGCGTTCCTTTGGGGGGAAAAACCTGAGGAAGGATTTCCCCCATGGAGCAATGCTATACTTGCTCTGATTTAAAAAACGGAGACCATAACTCAAGCTGACTTGGGGTTAGATTAACAAGCAGCCCTAACGTAATTTTTAAAAAGCCAAATCAGTAAAATAATGATAGGCCCCGATTACACGCAGCATTTGTCGCGCAATACCCATGAATTCCGGGCGGATTTTAAGGGCATGATCACATGGACACATCTGGCAAGTGTCGCGCACCCACCCCCAACCGGTACTGCCCGGCCAAAGCTGCGGAGTAAAAAAGTACCTTGGAAAGTCCACTTGCAAATTGTTTGCAATGAGCCACAGACGGACTGTCTCCATCTGATGGCTCCAGCACACTCCTACTTCCTCCCTGCTTCCTCGTTGAAGCGCGCCGAAACTCACGCAGACAGAAAAAACCCCGGGTTTACCGCCGTCGCGTCTGATTGCCATAGTGGCGGGTCAAATTGCGACAGCGCGAATAGCCTCCCCTCCCCCGCGTTATCTGGTACGTGTGACCGCAGCCATAATATTGTTATGATGCCCTCCATCTACTTCGATCCCTCAGAGGCAAGATTTCCCCTCAGTTTTCCTGAAATGGCACTCGAAACATTTTTATATTCCAAATTGACAACATATTGTATTTAACATTGAAGGGAAAGGTAATGTGAAATCAGGGGTAAAATTTCTGAGGTAACTCAATACAGATAACTCTGAGGTAAAATTAGTAGATGCACAGACTTCCATTCATATGCTTTTCAGGTGACTGAGAGTTTCATAAGCTTTTCCCTGTGATTTACAAGCTTCCAGGTGGGAGGCTTTTGCTCCAGTGTTTCCCAAACACTCCAGTACACTTTTTTTTAAAAGCATTCACTGACTCTTTTGGTTTCCAAAAGGCTGGTACACTCTTTCCAGTACCCAAACAGTGCCGCATGACGGAGTGAGCTCCTGTCTCTAGTTCCAGCTCCTGCCAACCTAGCAGTTCGAAAGCAAGAAATTGCAAGTAGATAAATAGGTACCACTTCAGTGGGAAGGTAACGGCGTTCCGTGCACCTTGGTGTTTAGTCATGCCGGCCACATGACCATGGAAATGTCTTCGGACAGCGCTGGCTCTTCGGCTTTGAAACAGAGATGAGCACCGCAACCCTAGAGTCGGATTCGACTGGCTTTCGAGCAAGGGGACCTTTACCTTTAATGTGTCCAAAGGAAGTTTCCAACCACACCAAACCAAGGACCTCTGCACTCTTCAGAGCTAACTTATTGTTTGGCTGGGCAGGGAAATTCTCCTCTCCCTAGAAGATCTATCCCCTTTCTTTGGCCCGAATGGGGGTCTCCATCTAACTACCCACTCATCCTTGTCAACTTTCCCCAGTTCTCCTGTCTGGATTAAACTGTTCTCAGTCAGGGCTGAATTCCAAATGAATTCTCCTCCTCAGCATTCAGCTCTAAAGACTCCTTCTGTTCAGTTGTTGCTAACTAATCAGATTGCCTGGAGCAGCCTGCCACTCAAGGCTCTCTGTTTCTGTGAAGAATTAAACCTTCACAGTCCTTTAGCTTTTTGTACAGCATTTCTAAGCTTTTAAAAGTACAGTCCATCACAGTTGTATTTACTGTTACAGACAGCTACACAAATTTGGAAATGCAGTAAAAAGCAATGAAGTGTTTCCTACTGGATGAGGTCATATTTAGCTAGATGTAAGTTAGTCCACATGGTACTCACCAGTGTATGAATGTACCATGTCCTCAAAAAAATGATAAAAATAGAGGGAGCAGAGGAGAGAGGGAAAAGATGTTGCAGTGAAGCTTGTAAATGGGGTCAAGCTGACCAGACAGACTGATGAGGGAAGAATCTGGCTTGAAGGGGTGAGGGGTGGAAACAGAAAAGGGGGGAGAAGCACCCAAGAGAGCAAGGGGTAAGGAAGGACATGGGGGAACCACGCTGAGAGTAAGCGAGAGGGACTTATCTGATCCTGATGTTGTAAGCATTTTCAAGCATTGTGGGGGTGGGATAAATTTGGAGTGAAACGAAACCCAAATACCAGGCCAAAAGGGTTCCTTTTGTACCTCAAATTGTGTTTCTTTGAGCCAGGGGCAGGATCCAAGGTTTTCTCAATACTTTACTCCGAGAGAGAGACTGATGGGCAGGAGGTTAAGTCATGCTGCTGATTTAAGACTTTATTAGTTCACTGGACATCTGAAGTGTTCTCTGTGGGTAATGGAATGTTAGGTTGTTGTCTCACCAGCTCTGATCACTCAGTTCGGTAGGGGTGTGTGGAGATCCCATAGAGTCACAAGATAAGCCAGTGATGAAGAGTTATGACAATTTTTCATGGATAACCATGAGCTGGTATTTTATTGCACTTAATTTCTTTTAATATAAGTTGTATGATTTTATATTGATTGACAGTTTTAATGGAATTTTAATGTATTTTTATATATGTTGTTAGCCACCCTGAGCATGCCGAATGGCGGGGAGGGTGGGATATAAATGTAAATAGAAAGAAAGAAAGAGAGAGAGAGAGAGAGAGAGAGAGAGAGTCTCTGGCTTGATCCAAGATGGAGTCTGCGTACCCTTTTTGATTTTGCAGGCCCCAGGACCATAGGGGTTGCTGGTGGTGACACTACCAATGGGGCACATATTTAGAGTGTATGTTATAGTGAAACTTTTAAAACAAACAAACAAAAATGCATTAACTGAAGATATGCAACTTCTTCACATGGGCTTAGCAATTATCACTGCTTGGCAAATGTTACTGATGCTTTGCAAATTCTGTTTGTAATTATGTTTGGAAAGAAATGTCAGAGTTTAAGTCTGCAGAACTTACTCCTCAGATTCTGTGGGTACTTAAATGTTAATTGCTTATTTTTCTGGAAAGAGTTCAGAGAAGCCTCTTCCAGTCCGTCATAAATCGAAGCCAAGTACTGTTGGTCATGTCTGCAAAATGTGTATATAGATTTTTTTAAAATGTATTTGAGGCTACAGTTCCTGTGGAGGTCACAGAGAAATGCAAACTGTTCAAAAAGAGAACATTTAGTCATTTTGCCAAATTGTATTTTTTAATTTGATCATTTTTATAGCAAAGACATTACAACATCAAAGGGAAATCATAAGGGACAAATATCCTGGATTTTATCACTCTGAAACATTGCGTTTTAAAACAAATTCTGTTTGTAGTTCAGGAAAGCTTTGGGCAAGTTGTTAATCTATGACAACCCTGAGAAGGTCTACTCAGAACTAACTGCCATCTAATTCAAGTAGGGCTTAATTTCAGGGAACTGTTTTTAGGATTGCAGCTATAAGCACAATCATCCAGATCCTTGTATTCGAGCATTGGAAGGCTTCGCTTTCTCCTTGAGAGATGTTATACATTTTCTTGCAATTGTAAGTAAATTCCCTACCAAATTAGGACCTTTTTCACAGAGACTGACTCTCTGACTGACACAAAGTTTTGTTGAACCAAACCCCTCATTAAAGGTTAATGTTAAAGGGGACGGAGCCCCTTTAAAAAAAGCAGTGTTAATAATGAGCAGATAGAGGTCCCAGTCACACAGGCCAGAAAATGCAGGTGGGAAGCGTGGCTGTTAGCCCCCGAGCAAATTAACGCGTGGCAGCCTGATCACATGTCCCGTCGAGGTCCCATGGTTAGGCCGTTAGGTGCCGATCACACGGCTATCCTGCAGCATGGCAAAGAAGCGGCATGGTGCGATCACACTGGCAATCGCTAGGTGCTGCTTCCATGGCAAACGGGAATATTTTTCTCGCTGAAGTTTGCGCATGCGCATGATTGTTTGTGCGCATCCTGTGGAGACTTACAAAAAAAAATCCGGTTTGCGACAGGACATGGATGGGCACCGGATGCCACGGGATTCACGCAGAAACGCAATCAGACGCCTGCTCTTGCCCCACGTTTTCTGGAAAGTAGTACCTCGTATGTGGTAGTTTTTTACTCCGCATCTTCAGCGAGAAGCCACGGGTTAGCCACGGGTGCGCTACGCCTCCCAGATGTTCCGGTGTGATTGCGGCCAGAAAATCCGGGGGATGATCGTGCCTTCATTGCAGCAAATGCTCCATGTGAATGGGGCCAGCATGATCTTTATCACCAAGGGCAATGGCAAGGAACCCTTTCCACAGAACAATAGCCAGCTGCCTTCTGTCACTGATGAAATGCTAACAATATTTGTAATAAATAAATAAGCGCTCCATGTTAAGAAGATGTCACCTTCCATAAATAAAGGTGCAACAACTGTCTTGGCTAAATGCAGCTTAGGGCTGCCAGCTTCAAGTCGAGAAAAACCTGGAGATTGGGGGGGCTGAGGAGCCTACAGAGGGCAGGGTTTGGAAAGGGGAGGGACTTCAGTGAGGTGCGATGCCATAGAATCCACCTTCCAGATTGGCCGTTTTCTCCAAGTGAGCTGATCTCTGTCACTTGGAAATCAGTTGAAATCCCGGGCCAGGAGAAATCCAGCCACCACCTGTTTGGTCCAACTTACATAATAGCAACCTTGGT
>NW_015162519.1:37663-45096 GCF_001447785.1 Gekko japonicus | reverse complement strand
GGGGGGGCTGAGGAGCCTACAGAGGGCAGGGTTTGGAAAGGGGAGGGACTTCAGTGAGGTACGATGCCATAGAATCCACCTTCCAGATTGGCCGTTTTCTCCAAGTGAGCTGATCTCTGTCACTTGGAAATCAGTTGAAATCCCAGGAGAAATCCAGCCACCACCTGTTTGGTCCAACTTACATAATAGCAACCTTGGTAGGTGCTTTCTAAAGCTTAGGAGACCTAGCCCATATAGAAACTGAATAAAGTTTGCCTGTTAAGAAATTGCAATGAGACTTCCTGTAGTGGCTTTTTGTTCCTGAGGAAGGACCAGAAGTCCGAAACACTGAGCAATACCTAGGAAAAGTGTTGATATTTATTCCAGACGTCATTGTTTCCCTTTGAGAAATTTCTATTCTGGACTTTGTTCTTTCCCTTTGGGATGTTGTGGACTTTTGTATTTTCCTATGATGGATTACATGTGTTGGATTACCTTTGTGTTGAAGTCTCTTTTTGTTAACTTTGGTGCGGGTTTGTGCAGTACATGGTTGTTATTTGCTGGGTTTTTGGCCATTGTTTACCGTGGACTGTATTATTGTTGTTGTTGTTACCACCTGTGGATTGCTAGGGTTAACACACTGTGACATTCTCTGTTCTATCTGCTCTGGTATATATTGCTGGTCTCAACCTCAGGACGGGGTGGGGGGATCTGAGGCATCATACTCGACAGGGCTATTGAAAGCTAATTTATCCTGGTGGACCCCGATTTTGGCTAACCTCTTCACATATATTGATCTGACAGGTCGAATCCCAGAGGGATGGGGGTTGGCTATAATAATTCCAATATTCAAGAAAAATAACAGCGCTGATCGCAATAATTATAGACCCACTAGCTTGATTAATATGATATGCAAACTGCACACCAAACATTTGTGTTTGAAATTATGTGGTTGGTTAGAACAGGAAAAAATACTTAAAATTGAACAGGCGGGGGGGTTTATACAAGGCCATTCCACCTTAGATCACTGTTTGGTCCTTGATTATTTAGTACAAGAAATACACGAGGCATCATACTCCTCTCCTCCATTTTATCCCCACACAAACCCTGTTGAAAGCGGCCTTTGACTCGGTTGTGAGGGAAAGGCTATGGGCTAAATTGGAGCAGTCAACTATAGACAAGAGATTACTGTTGTTGATGCCTAACTTATATAAAAATACATCCTTACAAATATGGTACACTGTTGATGGTAAGTTATCAAGACCTATTCAAGCCAAAAAAGGTGTCAGACAGGGTTGCCTTCTTGCTCCTTTTCTATTTAATTTGTATGTTAATTGCTTGATAACATGCTTGCATGAAACCGATACTTCAGCACCTACCTTGGGTATGGGAAGAAAAATCCCTGTAGATATTCTGCTGGACTGAACTGGTGGTCCATCTACCACTGGCATTAGAGGCCAAGGCATTCCCTGATGTCGATTCCCAGCAGTGGTATTCAGAGGTCTACTGCATCTGGACATGGTGACTGCTCTTGGTCATCTTAGCTAGTAACCTTCAATAGAACCGATCATCTACAAATCTGTCTAATTCCCTTTTAAAGCTATTTAAGCTAGTGGTCATCAGTCACCAGGGATCATTTCGCAGAAAAAGAGGTGCAGGAGCTCATTAGCATAACTCATTAGCATGACTTATTTGCCTATGCACCACCCCCTGACATCACCGGAAGTGTGTCAGAAGGCAACACCCACTGCTCAGGCTCCACTGGACTCTTTTGGATTGCTAGCTATTTGGGGGGGGGCACGTGCAGATCTGTCCTCGCAGAGGAGGGAGAGCTTGTACCTGAATAAAATTTGGTCTTAAAAGTGCCACTGGACTGTTTTGGCCCGGGGGGGTGGGGTGGAAGCTCTGCAACTTACCTGGCTGCTTCTTGCTCTGACTGAGGGCTGCTGGGAGCAGGGGGTGGGGCTTGTTGCATGTGCCCGCCCCCTGGGCTCTTTACTGCCGGAGCTCCGCTCCTGTGCGCTCCTGCAGGAAATAGTGTCTGTCAGTCACTATGTCCAGTGGCAGCAAATTCCACAATATAATTGCTCATAGAGTGCAGAAGGTATTTCTTTTTATTGGTCCTGAATCTGTTGCCCATCAGCTTCATTGGGGGTCACCAAGTATTGTGGGAGACAGAAGTTGTCTCTGTTCATCTTCATTTTTTTAAACTGAAAAGTTTCAGACTGTTCAGATTTCCTCATAGGAAAGGTGATCCAAAACAGGCAGGCCATGGTGATATAGACTCGTAGGGATGAATGAGGAGGAAAACGGCCCTGCAGAAGGCAACATGAACAGGTTCTAGGCAAGTGGCAGGTCTCCAAAAAACGAGAGAGGGATTTTCATCACTCACAAAGAGAATGAGCACAAAAACAATCGAAGCAGTCGTTTCAATGCAGCTCATCATTATATAGTGGTACTTCTGGCTTTCCAATGCAAATTCCATTAGAAAGAGTTTTCAAGGTGGTTACACTTACTTTTAATTATTACATCAAAAAACCATTGTGGCAAAAGTGGCTTTTAAAAGGATAACGGGGTCCAGCTAATTGTGAGACGTGGGGGGGGGGAGCATTGGTAAAACTTTGTTTTCAATTTGCTATGATTCCATACTCCATAACGTCATTTTCCTGTGGAGTTCATCTCTAACTTTTTAAAAATTACATTCTATCGTCTAATGGTGTTAATGGTGTTACTACCACTAGCATTGAACAGGAAAATGAAATGGCCATGCAGAATGAAACTGACCAATGTTTCTAATGTTTTGTCCATGATGCCACTATTAATGAGAAAACGGTAAAGTAATCATGTTATACATAAAATAAGGGGACAGGGAGCCTATTCATGCTGTTGATAATTTTTTAAAATAATCCCTGTATTCTGATGCTGGGAAAGACCCTGATGCTGGGAAAGATTGAAGGTTAAAGAAGACGGGGACGGCAAAGGATGAAATGGTTAGACAGTGTCATCGATGCAACAAACATGAAATTGAGCCAACTTCAGAGGACAGCGGAAGACAGGAGGGCCTGGCAGGAGCTGGTCCATGGGGTCGCGAAGAGTCGGACTCGACTGTGCGACTGAACAACAACAATTCTGTTTACCAGATGGCCTGATCATAGAATGGCAAGGCAATCGCCAATAAACAAGACAAGAGTTCTCTCTGTCAATATCAGAGTGTGTGCATGAGTTTCAACAAGCACAAGGATGTGGGGCAAGAGATGGAGCTTCCCCCACCAAGGGATGGGGCCATGGCTCAGTGGCAGAACATCTGCTTTGCATGCAGGATTTCAAGAAGAGAAGAAGAGTGGGTTTTTATACCCTGCTTTTCTCTGCCTTTTAAGGAGTCTCAAAGCAGCTTACTGTCACTTTCCTCTCCCTACAACAGGCTCCTTATGAGGCAGGTGGGGCTGAGAGAGCTCCAAGAGAACTGTGACTGGCCCAAGGTCACCAAGCAGGCTTCATATGGAATTTGGGCAGAAGTCCAGGGCCTCAGCTCACAGGACCAGCTGCTTTGCATTCAAACGTCTCAGACCCAAGCCCACGCATCTCCAGTTAAAAGTATCAGGTAACAAGTGATGTGAATGACCTCTGCCTGAGATCCTGGAGAGCCGCTGCTGCCAGTCAGAGTAGAAAATACCAATCTTGATAGACAGGTATATGGGAGCATCAGGTGTGTTTATGTTTTTAGAAGCAAAAAAAAATGAAATATGAAATCCCACGTGGCTGGTTGCAGTTAGTGAAATGAAGGAGGCTTGCTCTGGACTAAGAAGCTGCATGGTTTGATGGGGACAGGTGAAAGGGAAACAGTTCCCAACTTCAGGAGCTCCAGGCTCAAAGCAGCTTACTGTCACTTTCCTCTCCCTACAACAGGCTCCTTATGAGGCAGGTGGGGCTGAGAGAGCTCCAAGAGAACTGTGACTGGCCCAAGGTCACCAAGCAGGCTTCATATGGAATTTGGGCAGAAGTTCAGGGCCTCAGCTCACAGGACCAGCTGCTTTGCATTCAAATGTCTCAGACCCAAGCCCACGCATCTCCAGTTAAAAGTATCAGGTAACAAGTGATGTGAATGACCTCTGCCTGAGATCCTGGAGAGCCGCTGCTGCCAGTCAGAGTAGAAAATACCAATCTTGATAGACAGGTATAAGGGAGCATCAGGTGTGTTTATGTTTTTAGAAGCAAAAAAAAAAGTGAAATATGAAATCCCACGTGGCTGGTGGCAGTTAGTGAAATGAAGGAGGCCTGCTCCGGACTAAGAAGCTGCATGGTTTGATGGGACAGGTGAAAGGGAAACAGTTCCCAACTTCAGGAGCTCCAGGATCCAAGCAAAAGGAAGAATATTATCACCTTTATAATGCCCAATGTACATGCATTTCTTTGCAATGCAATACAAACCAAGAAAACATGTCCTTGCCCCAAGTAGCATGAGATCTACATTTTTTGATGGTGGATGAGACAAGAGAGAGCAAGAATAGGAAGTGATATGGAGAAAATTGACTAATAGGAGTAACAACAATAGGGGATATCTGCACTTGCCTACTTATTTTGGCAAAGGGATCAAAAGGCTAGCATGGATGGTAGTGAAGACCGTATTCTGTCTTTAAGATTAGGGTCACATTTTTTAATTAACGGAATTGTAATGGAAGCCACTCAGTGTGTAACGGAGGTCTTCATAAACAGTTCATCAACTGCCAATCTCCCAAAGGTCACTAGGTTGCATATGGGGCTTTCTATAAAACCCTGTGCTTGATGTGTTTGCTGGCCCCTGTTACAGCTATTGATTATTTTCTGGCACCATTATCATATCTTGTGTGTGCAATCTCTATAAAGGCCTTCAGACTAGAAAGCAAGGCTGAGTTCAGAGCAGTCCAAATATGATTTACGGGACAGGTTTTTGTTAGAGATTTTGCTATTAAAGGACTATTGTGCTCTTTAATATCTGGGTTTTTGCTTGGTTTATCTCAGCCTTCCTTAAAAACAGTGGCTGATGTTTGGGGCAATAGCTACATTGTAGCAGCCGCCACATTAATAGTCTGTAAAGATTGCCTGCTTCTCCTGATTACAGGAGATGGGCAAGATGCTTCTTTAAGACAAAGGCCCTAACTTGAGTGAGCATGAAGGTTTCATGGGAGATTATGGTCGTTAACATTGAGATGGGAAAGGAATTGGCATAGCAAGGCTGTGATGCTAAATTCTGCAAAGTGCTCTCGAGCTGTCTGAATTCTGAATTCAGACCTTCCTTTTGTCCTATACTGTGATATCTTAAAACAAAAGGCATGTGGGGTTACTGTATACACCCTATATGTATGGCAGTGATCGCATTATCATGCACCTGCTACTATGTATACACTGTAATGCATGGTGTGTACAGAATGGTCTATGCGTGTGTGCGTGTATGTGCATGTGTATGAACCTATACCGTTTTGATTCTCAGTCTCTTCCCCTTGTAGGAAAAGGTAGATTTATTTATTTGTTGGTTTTCATCAATTATAGTACACCTTTCTCAGACTCAAGGGAGATTACACATAATGAGTGAGTACAATCAACAAAATGGGACATTCCATAACTAATGCATTAGGAGATTAGAAGCCTGGAACCCCCAGAAAGAAACAGAAGCATAGCATAAGTATTAACATGACACATTAAGTGCTTCAGAAATGACATAATAGCTTCCCCAGGTGTGGTAGCAATGTTGGTCTGAAGCAACAGAACAAAGTTTGAGTCCAGTGGCACCTTTAAGACCAACAGAGTTTTATTCACGGTATAAACTTCCATGCACAAGCACACTTCCTCAGATACATCGCTTCATCAGATAATAGGATCCTATTTACAATACACCATATACAGCAGTAAAGACCACAAGTCCCAATCATTCATCCAAGTAAGTTGGCTAACCATTTGGTACTGTGCAGCCTTAGTACCTGCGCAGAAAACCACACTTGACTAGTTCAGTTTTGCATAGTTTGCGGGAGGCCAGGAGAGTGGGAGCTTTTCTCACCACTTTGGGCAGGCCATTCCACAAGGCAGGAGCCACATCAGAGAAAGCACGTGTACGGGCAGTTGTTGATTTCCCCCATTTGCAGGTTGGCCCCTGCAGAAGCCCCTGTTGACATGAGCAGAGTAGTTGCAGTGGAGCACAGGGAGACAGGTGGTCCTGTAAACAGGGGGAGCTGAGACTATGAATGGCTTTATATGTGATAGCCAATACCTTAAACTGAGCTTGGTAACAAATGGGCAACCAATGGAGCGTCTGCAGAATGGGCGTAATATGCACGTTCCGTCTAAATCCTGCTAATAGGCCAGCCACATCAATCTGGACCAGCTGGAGTTTCCAAGTTGATTTTGAGGGGGATCAATGTACAGCGCATTACAGTAGTCTGGTCTCGATGTTACTGTGGTGTGGATCCAGGTGGCCAGGTCAGCCATACCAAGGTAAGGGGCCATATTACTAACTAAGCTGAGTTGGAAGAAAGCCTTTTTTGCAGTTGCATTAATTTGCTTCTCCAGTAATAAAGCTCGATCCAGTATGACCCCCAACACTTTAAACTCTTGAGCACATACATTTACATGTGTTCCATTTGGGTTGCACGTTCGTTTTATTTTTATTTAGTACCTTTTCCACACCCTTACTCCAAGGAGTTCAGGGCAGTCGCACTTGACTACTAGAGCTTCTGAATTGATTTTGAGGGGAGACCAATGTACAGTGCATTACAGTAGTCTAGCCTCGGTGTCACCGTGGCATGGATCCAGGTTTCCAGATCACCCGTATTAAGGTCAGGGGCCATTTTTTTTTAACTAAGCTGAGTTGGAAGAAAGCCTTTTTTGCAGTTGCATTAATTTGCTTCTCCAGTAATAAAGCTCGATCCAGTATGACCCCAACACTTTAAACTCTTGTGCACATACATTCACATGTGTTCCATTTGGGTTGCACATTCGATTTATTTTTATTTAGTACCTTTTCCGCACCCTTACTCCAAGGAGTTCAGGGCAGTGTACACTGGTCTCCCTTGCTCCCTTTTGTGAGCTAGGTTAGGCAGGATAGGCTGAGAGACCATGAGTGGCCCAAGGTTACCCCGTGAACTTTCATGGCAGAGTGGGGATTTGAACCTGGCTCTCCCAGATTCCCATCCGACACTCATACTAAGCTGGTGTAAGTAAGCAGGAAAAAGTGTTGGTTTGTGCACTGGAGATCATGAAGAACAAAAGGGGAAATGGCAGGAAGGAAGGGACTGAGGATGGTAATGTAGTGGAACTGCTCAGGAGGTCTCTTCTGGAAGGGATAGGAATGTAGTCTATTTAGGCTTGCAAAGTTCCCCCGGGAGGGCGGGGAAACCCCCGCCCCCGAGGCCCGTTCCCCGCCGCTGGTGGATCGGGCCCCGGGGGAACCCCACCCCGACGTGCGTGTCACCTGGACGTGACGC
>NW_015162519.1:30588-37391 GCF_001447785.1 Gekko japonicus | reverse complement strand
GCATGGTTCTTCCAGTTCTGTAACCCTGGTCCTACTGCATCGTTTATTGCAAGTGTTTTCTGTCTGAGTGAATTGCTTTTCATATTTTGTAATCTGCCTTGAGTCTCAGTCAGAAAGGTGGACTCTGAAGCTGATAATAATTATAACAACAACAATAATAATTACACTCCATAATTTTCACAAGCCATATCTACTGGAAGCTAGCGCCTTAAAAGATTCATACGCAGGCAGGAGTACTCTTGGATGGACAAGAGTGTTCCTAGGGGATTCCTTCCTTCACTAGGCAGCCAGAGTCCCACACCCCTTTCTTGTTGGGGCGTGGCGGCTGCTTTCATTTTGAAGAGCATTAAACCTTTGCTTGGGTTCTGGGGATGGATTCTATACTTCCTCCCTTAGATAGGTGATTGAGCATGCTCAGCTTTTACAGCAACAATCTGATTGCCGGTGGCCACAGATAGGTATTGTGTGCTTCAGTCTCCGGGCTACCCGTTGCTGTGTGCAGCTCGGAACTGGGGTGATGTGGATAGACTGCCTATGGTGAATTTGTAGTTAGAATGATGGAGATGCTTGCTTCTTGGTTTTTTTAAAAAGTGAGTTAATTCCCACTTGTCCAGGTGTAAATTGATGCCAACATAATTCAGTGCTGTTAAAGGTATAACCCGACAGTGCTGTCCTATGCAGAGTTACAGCCTTCTTGGTTGTGACGGAAAGTGCCGTCAAGTCACAGCTGACTTACGGCGATCCCATAGGCCAGTGATGGCGAACCTTTTAGAGACCGAGTGCCCAAACTGCGACCCAAAACCCACGTATTTATCGCAAAGTGCCAACATGGCAATTGAACCTGAATACTGAGGTTTTACTTTAGAAAAAAACAACTCATACATTAACTTAAGATGATCCAAACAAAGTAAGGAAAGCAATCCCAAATGCTTTCAGTACTTAAAATTATTTGGCAGAGAATTCAACACTTTAATGATGGTCACAGTTTTTTAGCCTCTGGCTCACATATTTTTGTCTTAGCTCAGGGAAGGATGGCTCCAGAGCAAACTACTCTATGCAGCAGCCAAACCGCTCACTCACAACTTTAATGCCAGTAGCTCACAAAGTAGAATTTTTGCTCACAAGACTCCGCAGCTTAGAGGGAATGTAAGAGCTGCTTTTGCTGTGGTTCCTGAGGCACCAGTGTTGCTCCAGTTTTCCAGGAAGGTTGGCATTCACTATATCAGAAGAGTTGGTGATTTTCATGTTGTATTAGTAGTGTGGGAAGGGGCTGCACTGCCGCTAGACTAAAAGCCAGTTTGGCGTGGTGGTTAAGAGAGGAGGACTCTAATCTGGGAGAACCAGGTTTGATTCCCCACTGCACCACTTGCAGCTGCTGGTATGACCTTGGGTCAGTCATAAGTTCTATTAGAGCTACTCTCTCAAGGACAGTTCTCAGGAGAGCTCTCTCAGCCCCACCTACCTCACAGGTGGGTAGAGGAAGGGAAGGAGATTGTAAGCTGCTCTGAGAGTCTGAGTGAAGGATGCAGTATAAATCCAATCTCCTCCTCCTCCTCCTCCTTCTTCTACCATAGCTATGTCCATACTTCAACCCCAGGAGACAGCCAGTTTCTATGTATTTTACTGTGTCAAGAGATGGAGCTTTCCCTTGATCACACCATGTCATGTTGCAAGTAGATTAATCTCAAATTTGAATGCTGTGGGGAGTGGCTGCCTTCATGGAGCAAAAATAGTATAGCCAGAGGAAGGGTTCTGCCCAAACTTCTTTCTGATCTCCTACTTTTTTTCAACATGCAGGGAGCTTTTCTTTTTAGGGGAGTGAACCTAACAAAAGGAGGCAACAGTAGTGGGAGACCTTAGTCTGTCTGCCATGTTTGTCAGCCCTCCAGACCAACTGGCTAACCACTGTGTGAAAAAGGGATGTCAGACTAGAAGCACCACCGGTCTGTTCCATGTTGGCACTTCTTAGGTTTGTGTGATCATTCAAATCTGAAAAATCCCCACTCTAAGTGGCCAAGTGGTATAGTCTAGAAGACAAACGTTATTACTTGATAGTGCTGAATGTTGGTTGAGGCAGCGGAGATCCAACTCCATTGGCCTCTCCTACCCCCACATTGCGCCATCTATGTGCCGCCGCCTGCTCATTGCTTTCTACTACCCATCCAACATCTGATTATATCTATGGGCATACATCCAGAAAGTTCTCTTGGGGTGCCCACTAACTGTCATCGGCTGGCATCTTGCTGTATAGGTTTTAATAGTTCAGATTTTTAAATTGTTTTAACTTATTGTATACATTTGGTGTTGTAACCTGCCCTGGGCAGTGCTGTGCAGGGAAAGGCAGGCTAGAAATCCAATTGATTGAATGAATGAACGAATGAACGAACGAACGAACGAACGAACGAACGAACGAATGAATGAATGAATGATTCATTGAATGTGTAAAGTGCCCCAGAGACCCATTTTCCTCCCAAGTATTTTGGAGTGCCAAACTAGTTGGTCTTGTTTCCAAAGTAGAATCGTTGCTTTAGGGATTCCTCCTGGTTCTGTTTATTTTAAGATTTTATACACAGCACCCTCTATGAACAGTTTGCTGAAGCTTCCCACTCCTCCAGTTCATTTGCCCCTTTGTTTTCTCCCTGTTACGAATGTGCACATGTGTGACGGATGGATTTCCTTCTGTCTTTTTCTTACTGGCTTCAGTTCCCAGCTCTTTGCTGTTCATTGGGCAGACTTGTTTGTATTGTGTATTCATGTTGCATGGTTTTCTGCCAAGAGAAGGCAACTCCTGGTGCTGTGGTTGCCAGCTCCGGGTTGAGAAATACCTGGAGATTTTGAGGGTGGAGCCTGAGAATGGTGGAATTTGGGGAGGGGAGGGACGTCGATGCCATACAGTCTTCCTTCCAAAGAGGCCATTTTCTCCAAGTGAACTGATCTCGTCACCTGGACGTCAGTTGTAATAGTGACAGATCTCCGACCACCACCTGGAATTTGGCAACCCTGCCCAGCACACAAGCCAAACAGTAGCAAGCAGGGGTCATTTGGTAGAAAAAGAGGTGCAGGAGCTCATTAGAATAACTCATTAGTGGTGTCTGGTGATGCCAGGGGGTGTGGCATATGCAAATAAGTTATGCTTCTTGCTCTGACTGAGGGCTGCTGGGAGCAGGGGGTGGGGCTTGTTGCATGTGCCCGCCCCCTTGGCTCTTTACTGCCGGAGCTCCGCTCCTGTGCGCTCCTGCAGGAAATGACCCCTGGTAGCAAGGCAGAACAATATTCCTTAGCATGCAGGGTTAGTTCTTTGCCCAGATAACTGGGGGGGGGGCCTTAAGATGCTAGCCACATTTTTTATTTTAGTTACAAAATGTGTTATGTCACCTTTATGCCCTATCGGGGCCACCAAGGCAACTAACAGTTAAAACAAAATATTATTTTTTAGAAAACTCAGAAAAACAATTAAAACCAAAACTAAAACACAAATTAGAAGCTCTTAAAAGGTAATTATAAAATGCAACAAGAAGGAGGGAATGCCAGAGAAAGCAAAAAAGGTCTTCACCTGAGCATGGAAGATAGTGGCAGAATGGGACAGACAAATACCCCTGGGGAGAGGGAGACAATAATTCACTTTCAATGCACTTTGCAACTGGATTTTGCTGTGTGAAATGGCAAAATCCACTTGCGAACAGTTGCTGAAGTGGACTGAAGTTGCATTATTTAGCATGTCTGAAAGCACTCTAATGGTTTTGGTGTCATGAACAAGAAGGCCGTCTCTCAGGTTGCTGCCACCTAACCTCAGAAGACAGAGGCAACTAAAGTAGGACCTCAAAGACTGACCATAGCAGTCAGATAAGTTCACATGGGTGCTGAGGCTCCTTTGGGTATGCTGGTTGGGACTAGTAGCATTGGAGAAGGTAATGGGCATGGCCCCATTGGTGGACCTCCTGATGGCACCGGGGTTTTGGCCACTGTGTGACACATTGGCTTGATCCAACATGGCTTCTCTTATGTTCTTATGCTTATGCACATCACAACCTCCTGGATCCAGGCAGCCACCATTCATGTCCAAGGCAAAAATGTTCTCATGCTGAGCTAGGCTGGCCAAGTCCCCCCGGGGAGCGGGGAAACCCCCACCCCAGAGGCCCGTTCCCCACCGCCGGCGGATCGGGCCCCGGGGGGGACTCCACCTATTCCCTTGGATGGTCGTGGCCCCGCCCCCAGCGTGCCCGGCATGCCCGCATCACTTCCAGACGATGTGGATGCGGCGCGCACACGCTCTAGCCGCCAGCCGGGAGTCCCCCATTGCGGCTGAATTCACACTTGGCAACCCTATGCTGAGCTGGTGTTCAGCTTGATTCCATGACATCTGGCCAGCTACAACATATACATCACCCCTTTTGTTTGTCATCACACTAAACTCCTCACAGGTTGATGTGATTTTTTTGAGCACTTGACCCAAGAAGGCTGCCTACCCCTGCTTTGTATGCTATGTATACATACATTCAAAACTACAAAGCTGATTCATTGATATACAAATATTGTTGGAGAATGCATTTATTTTAGACGGGAAATGTGGTTTTAAAAATACAAAAATTGAGAAACTGAAATGGGAATTTTCAGGTCAAAGCTACTGGAATGAGACTTTCAAAGTTGTCCCTAGTATGCACTTTGATAAAACACTCCAAAAAGGCACCCTTAATATAATAATAGGTGTCAAGATTCTTTTTGTTTGGTGTTTTTGCCAACTCACATAGGGTTGCCAAGTCAGAAGCGGCGCTGGAGCGGGGGACTCCAGCGCTGCTTCGGGAGTGCGCGTGTGCGCGCGCTGCAACCCCATCACCTGGAAGTGACGCGACCACGCTGGGCACGCTGGGGGTGGGGCCATGACCATCTGAGGGAAAACCATAGAGTTTTCCCTTGGATGACTGTGGCCCCGCCCCCAGCGTCCCCGGCGTGCCCACGTCACTTCCGGGTGACGTGCACGTCGCATGCTTTGGGGGTGGGGTTCCCTCCGGGGCCCGATCCGCCGGTGGTGGGGAACGGGCCTCTGTGGCGGGGGGGTCCCTGCCCCCCGGGGGGACTTGGCAAGCCTAAACTTACAGGAGTGCACGTGTGCAACTGTAAAGTTCTGCACAAAAGGTCTTGAGGCAATCACGTATACAGTCAAGTCAAGGTTGGGTTGCCTTTTCTTGTTTTGTTTTATCAATGTATCAGTAACAGGAAGAGAGGGGAAGATGCAAATTAAGTGTAAACTGAATCAAACTGTTTATGAGACAGTTCAAGAAATGCTACTATTTAAGCAGGCACTAAGGAGGATACTCCAGGAATTCTGAAAAATAATGGAACTGGGAGGGAAGAAAATTGCTCATTCCTACCTGGGGACTGTAGCATTCAACTGCCACATCTTAGTTGCTTGATGATAAACAGTTGCTTGTGTTGTGCCTCAGACATCACTCTGTTTTCAGCTAAGTCAGCTTTGTTTCTGTTTCTGTTTTGTGTTTCCTTCTTTCCAAGTTTACCGTCTACACCGAATGGTATGCACTTAATGCAGAACACTTCCTTTCATTCTGAAATGACTGTTTTTGTATGGTCTGCCTTTCTCCATCCATCCTCCCAATTTCCCCTTCAGTTCGCAAATTATTGTGGTTTAGAAACCACAGTCAACTTGCAGCAGCGGGGGCATAATTAAAAATAATAGCCATTGCAGCTGTATTGAAAAATCATTCACTCCTTACAACCTCTAATGACAGATCTTGGGCTAATCTGAACGCCAGACATGCTCCGGGATAGGCCATTTCCAGTATGTGGTAAAAATGCAAAGCCATTTATAACTATTTTCCACTCCAAGGTTTTGAAAAATGGAGGGAGACCTCCCCCCTTTCCTGTCCTTTTAGAAATTGCTTCTCTGATGTCCGGGACTTTACAAAATAAGGATGATTTATATCTGTGACAGTGTTTATGCCTTGAGACAAAGGAGTTGAAATTGTGATGGGAAGGTCTCCAGGGAATGTAGCACAGTTGCCTAGAACTGTGACAAATCTAGAATTTCGACAAAATAATATTTACTGCACCCCATCTCTCAGGTTCCAGTCATATTCTGGGTTGTAAACTGAAAGCCTCCAGATTAAGCAGCTTCTCTGCTGGGCAAGGACTGTGAATCTAAAGTGAAAGATGTTTCCATCATCTGGGGGAATGTGAATATCCTTTGCTAACCCCACTGTGAACTCAGAGTTTCTTTTAAAAATCCAATGCCGTTCCTATAAAGGAGTAAAAGGAAAGAGGGAAAGGAGTAACACACAACCATGTCAACAAGACAGGGTTTTTGCTCATCATGAGCAAAAAAGAGGATTGTTGTGACATCTGAATACTGTCCATGTGGTCGTTTCTCTTCTTTTCACAATATGACCGAGAACGAAGAAGCCAATGGGAATAAATGTGATACATCTTCCCGCAAGAAAAATTATCCCATTGGAATAATTAATCACAATCCTGTTGAACTTTTCTGATGAAATCTGCTTTCAGGGCTCTTTTTGTAGAAAAAGCCCAGCAGGAACTCATTAGCATAATAGGCCACACCCAACAGCAGAAACCCATTAGCATATTAGGCCACACCCCGACAGCACAGCTCATTAGCACATTAGGCCACACCCCCATATTACCAGAAGTGTGGTTATCCAGCCACACCCACCTTTTGCTTGTTATTCTGTTTACCTTGTTTGTTATCAAAACCCAGGGCTTTTTTGTAGCAGGAACTCCTTTGCATGTTAGGCCACTATGTAGCCAATCCTAATGAGTGTCTGCTGTTGGGT
>NW_015162519.1:26674-30449 GCF_001447785.1 Gekko japonicus | reverse complement strand
TAGTTCAGCAGGGAAAGGGCTATACCGTCAATTGCAGTCCTGCTTTAATGCACGTGTTCCCAGCCTTGTTGATCCAGTGGCCACTGCTGCCATTTTGAGGAAGGATAATGGTTCCCACCACAAAATGGCTGCCACCATGGGGCATCAGCTCCTTCCTTTGAGGAAGAGATGTTGCTTGGCTTCAGTTTCTAAAAAATGGGAAGGGTTGACTCCCTGTACCAGAACAGGAAGAAGCTGCCAGCCTCAAAGAGAGGGTCCTGATACTTCCCTGGGGTGATCTCACTACTCTAAAAGTACCAGGTGATCGGGAGCATCCTAAAGTTACCTCTATTTTTCTGTTCCATTAACAATCTGTAAGATTCAAGAAGCAAGCAGATGTCAGGAAACACATTGGCAGGCACCGTCTTGCCCACAAGTACCACATGGGAATTGTTGGTTTACTGTACTATTTAGGAATAGTTGTATGAGAAGCTCCTGGAGCTGTGTAATGCAATCATATAGTTGGCCTTTCCACAAGATCAATAATCTGTGGCGAGGAAATGGGAAATGTCCATTTGCATAACTGAAAATATACAAATTACATTGCTGGTAAGTGGCATGTTTTATAAGGTTACCAACCTCCAGGTGGGGCCTGGAGATCTAGAATTTCAACTGATTTTCAGGCTGTAGAAATCAATTCCCTTAGAGAAAATGGCAGCTCTGGAGAGTGAGCTGTATGGCATTATACCCAAACCCCATCCTCCTCCGATTCCACCCTCCAAATCTCCAGGAATTTCCTAACTCAGAGTTGGCAACCTTAATTTGCTGCTTAAACACTAATTGCTACAATTTCTTTATTACGAAGTGGCATACATGAGCTCTCACAATCAGTAAAGAATATACACAGGAGCACACTGTTCAATTGTTGTAGTACACTGGCAAAATATGTGCATGGCTTGCATTTGGATTGCTAGCAACTCTTCACCTCTGTCATTTCCCTCTCTGTAAAGCACCCCTAAGAAGCTCTTTGGTGCCATTAAAGTCTTTGTGTGCCATTCCCTTCATATGCTGGTTATTCTAGAACCCCACCTAACTCCTCCAACATACTTTAACTTAAAGATTTGCTTTTCTTTTTTGAGGAGCCATATTTGGTTCCAAACTGAACCACATTTAGCTGTAGAGCAATGGGTTGCAGACCCCTGGTTTAACTGGCATTTTTCAAGGGTACATAAAAGTTGATCGGAAACCTTCCATGCTGTAGCTGCTATGAAGCATTAAAACTATGGTAGTTGAGGCATTTGAGTACCTCGAACAGGTAATGCTTTATTAATCTAACCATATATACTCTGACCACAGAAAGACACATAATGGAAGCAATTTTTTTGTTTCCATGTTCACTGCAACATAACAAAGTATTGGCAGATCACAAATTTTTAAAGCCATTGTAAAACATAATGATGAAAGCCTATCTGAGGCTAATATATCCTAATCAAAAACCTCGCAACAAGAGCCAAAATGTTGTGTGACACACGTATTTTGCTTATTTATTTATTTTATATATTCATTTTCAGACCGCTGCAGCAGGGCTCAGGGCGGGGTGCAACATAAAAAATTAATACAATATAATTATAATATATAAGTATAATATATAATTATAATTATTATTATTATTATTATTATTATTATTATTATTGAGGACAGCCAGATATCCCTTGGGCCAGGGATCACCAGAAGATTTTGGTCTACCGAGCGTATAGTGGGAGATGCAGTCTCAAAGGTACATGGATCCCAGACCATTAAGGGTCTTAAAGGTCAACACCAGAACCTTGAACCGGATCCGGTACTCCACTGGAAGCCAATGCAGCTCATATTGCACAGGTTGAATGTGTGCTGTGCGCCGGGTCTCCATAAGAACCCGCACCACTGCATTCTTCACCAGTTGGAGCTTCCAAGTAAGCCTCAAGGGTAGGCCCACATAGAGGGAGTTACAGTAATCCAGCCTGGAGATGACCATTGCATGCATTAAAGTGGCTACGTCAGGGCGAGACAGATAAGGGGCTAGTTGCCTGGCCTGACCTCCAGACAACCAAGATCCGTTCCCCTGGAGAAAATGGCTGCTTTGGATGATGGACTCTGTTGCATTATATCCTGCTGTGGTCCCTCCCCAAACCCCACCCTCCCCAGGCTGCACCCCAAAATCTGCAGGTGTTTCCCAGCCCAGAATTGGCAGCCCTACATGTGTAAGAGATATAAAAGAGGGCATGTACTGTTTTATTTACCCCCCTTTTTTTGGTAAAATGGAAGCAGTTAATTTTAAAATGGGTAACACCAAGACAGGATCACCATCATGCAAAAAACTGTAACAACACTTTTGGCAACAGAGCAGGATCTTTTCTGCACACACAAGACCAACACCGAGGAGTTAAATAAGGACTGATTCACACCGTACAAAGTCCCTAGGGCCACCCCAAGAACTTGGTCTAAGACACACGATGGGAGTAGGATTGCCAAGGGGCTGGAGTTCTGCCAGAATTACAGTTGATTTCCGGATGACAGAAATCAGTTCCCCCTGGAGAAAACAGCTGTTTCGAAGGGAGGACTCTGTAGAGTATAACCTGCTGAACTTCCTCCCCTCCTCAAATCCTGCCATCCCTTGGCTCCACCCCCAAATCTCCAAGAATTTCCCAACCTGGAGCTGGCAGCCTTACAGGGGAATTCTGGGCCTGACAGATGCTATTCTGATTGCAACAGGAGATCACTTGTGCAAAATGTTCCTGATTAGCCATTCTTGTGTAAAGAATTCAGGAAGAAGAAAGAAGAAGAAGAAGAGAAAGAGAAAGAGGAAGAAGAGGAGGAGGAGGAGATTGGATTTATACCCCGTTCTTCACTTGGAGTCTCAGAGCGGCTTAAAAACTCCTTTCCCTTCCCCTCCCCACAACAGACACCCTGTGAGGTGGGTGGGGCTGAGAGAACTCTGACACAAACTGCTCTTTTTCAAGGACAGCTGTGCCAGAGCTTGTGACTCACCCAAGGTCACATCAGCAGGTGCAAGTGGAGGAGTGGGGACTCAAACCCGGTTCTCCCAGATTAGAGTCCGCACACTTAACCACTACACCAAACTGGCTCTCCAGGTAGACAAGGGGAAGAAGAAAAAATAAGCATGGTGATCATCCTGAGCCCCTTTGTCAACAGTCTGTTCCATCAAAGTCAATGGCATTCTAAATAGAAGAGTTTAAGACTGGGGTGTATGGTACAAGTTTTGAAACAGATGCCTGCACTCCAACCGGAGACATCTCTGAAAGCAGCTGTGGATTACTTGTGTACTCCTGAGGTAATTGTTAATTATACACTTGGACAGTTAGCCATATGGTCTGAACCAGTTTGGAGTCTCATTGGCTCATGGTAGATTTCTGAAAACTGCCAAACAGACAAGGCAGTGTCCTTCAAGCTTTTCCCTCTCTTTTGTTTTGAGATATGAAAGCATATCTGTTAACTCCCACTTCCAAAGATATCCTCAGTAAATTTGGAATCCTGTATTTTAGCACGGAGAAAGAAGCAACAGGGATTTGCTCATCTTGAGAGCATATTGCCTAGTGTGAGTATAATAAACAAAGCCCATCAAATCCATTTTATTAGGGCCAACCAACCAACCAACCAAATCCATCAAATCCATTTTATATATATGTGTTGATGTTTTAATAGTGTTGATGTTTTACTAGTTGAGCAACCAACAAAATCCATCAAATCCATTATATATATATTCCATCAAATCCATTTTTATATATATATATATATA